>NC_136909.1:36470710-36614216 GCF_949606895.1 Notothenia rossii
AAGGAGCAATTTTCAACTGCACACTTTATTAATCTGACATTGTCATCATTGTCTGACATTATTGGTTTGAACTTCGTAACAATCCCTTTTTAGGCCCAATTTACAACCTAACAAGTCATTTGGACTGAATTCATTTTGAATCACATATGGTTTAAAACCACTGCTGCTTTAGTATCTGGTATAGATAATAGCAGGTGTCAATGAGCAAGGTAGCTGCAACTGCTCCTGTTGAAATAAATAAGATCTGAATGGCAGCACAGGAGGGAGAACAAACCATGTTGGTATAACAGCAAAATGCCGTGAGACTGGGTTGTGTTGTGTTCATGCTGTTCTCACGACCAGCTATAAACCAGCGTAGGATAAGATTCAGGATCATTAACGAGTAAAGAACAGTTTGATAAGGCAGTACCTTATCACTTAGTTCTGGCCTCCAAACTATCATACTGTATCAATGTCCTTCAGTGTATCAGACGACATCTAATAAAGTTTGATAAATCTAAATCTAAAGATTTAGTCACCGTGACCGTGCTTTCAGTGAGGCACGCTATATACAGTGATGCAAGAATGACTCCTAAACCCTCGAATGAGTTAGCACTTTACCACTTACGCTTCCCTCGTCAAGTTTTTTTTAATATATATATGTTTTGGTTGAGACACCTAAAATAAGGTCTGAGAGGGGATTTCACGGTATGCTCTACGACATAAAATATGTCAGTAAAGGCTCCTCGTGAATCTCAAATCAGAAAACACATTTTAATTATTTTCCTCAAGGTCTTTATTTGTCAAAGATCTGTATAAAAAGTCAACCATACAGTCCATGGTCTCAACCCAACACTTGCTGAACTTATGAGCCATGATGAAGCATTGCATTTGCAATTGAAGCGCTTCAAGATTTGTCTTGGAAGATGAGAAGCGCTATATAAATTAAATGTATTATTATTATTATTATTATTAACGGTCATCTTATACTTTAATACAGTATTTAGCCCTAACTTTGAAATTGAATAGGTGCCTAACCAAAACACAATGTTTATCTTTACAGTACTTAACCACATCTCAAATGAATGTTCAGGTTCCCAGCTTTAAAATGATTTATGCCACTTCTGTCTTGCATAAACTATTGACCTGTTTTTCTCCACTTGAAGATCCCATGTCCCCGCTAAAAAAGACAAACATGTGTTTTTGTGGGTCTCTAAGAGTAAAATTACTTTTGTGGATAAGCTTTGCTAATAGATGACTTAATGTGTTATAACTCATCTATAGAGTGGTGCAGGGATGACATATTTTTGTAGGCCAACCAGGAAGTTAGAATCCCAATGAATTCCTTGACAAAAAACAATGGGATCTTCCTCACAGTGTCAGCAAAACAAGAGAGACAGAGAGACTCCTTCTCCTCCAGCCTTCCTTGACTATTAGAGATCAGAGAAGTCAGGAGGAGATTAAGAGCGCCTGAGCTAAGAGAGCAAAGAGGAGAGGAGAGGAGAGGGAGAACACAAGGGGGGAGCACATATCAATTTTTAAATATCAACTATGCACATACACCACACTGAGGCTGACCAGGAACAATGGGAAATACCAGCCAAAGTTTAAATACGTAGATTCTCTACTCTCAAGAAAGTAATCCTTAAGCACTAACATCATGCAATCCAGCTGCTAGTTTTTTCTGTCTTTTACGTGCATTTTATATTTGCTTTAAGCGCGGCCCACTTCTTGAGGTTAACAAAATAAGGCATTAGCATGACTGCATCCAGCTTGCATTCTGGTATCCGAGGAAAGCCTTTAATTTACTCTGATTTCTAGTTCAGGATTAGATTAAAACAAGGCGCCATCTTTCCAATCAGTTGATAGAGTTAGGCAAAGCAATGGGATTTTTACCACTGGACTTCAGTATACTGCAGAAAATAATCTCTGCCGCAAATACACATTTAAAATACTTAACAGGTATTGTCCAGGATGGTGTTTTCCACATTTTACCACCACTGTGGTTTTTACAAACTCATTTTGTTGTCGACACAAAATGTGAAAATCTGTTCAGCTTTTGTTAACCTCAGACCTATTTTTTGCACTATTTATTATTATTTTCTTGACTTATGTCCTATATATAATATGTTACATTTTTGGAGGAGCGCAGGACCTAAAAATGTATTTGCCACAACTACACTGTAGCTACTAGGCAATGCGTGCATATGATAATAAAACCATTGAATCTTGAATTTCAGGCGTCTAACCAAAAACATAGCTGACTTTGAGAAGAAGGAACTGGAAGTTTATAATTTTAACTCATGAGTTTTAGCACTTATTCCTGCACCACTCTATTTGATCAATGTTAAATGCACTAAGCCTGATCATAAGTGCACTGCTATATGGGTAATGAGCTGTAGACTGGAAGTCCATCAACAACGACTGGTTAGCCATTTCAGATTTTTCACTGCCACCTGCTGAATTTATATAAGATTTTTGTTCAGTCTTTTTTTTATTTGACCTTATAATTTTGATAGGGGTTATTCCTCTCTTTTAATTTAATTCAAGGGAGTTTTTCTTTTGCAGAAATATTGAGAATTCGGACAAAAGTAACGTAATTAATGTTTGGGAAAAAAGTATTATTTCAAAGCTACTGGAAACTACCGTTAGATGGTACAAATAATACCTGCTATTGTTATATTTGACATAATCTCTAACAAACCACACACATTCTGTGTTGAAATGCTTCACAATAAACGGTTCCCTCTAAACCCTTATTGTATACTTCCTCGTGTTTTTCATAGAAAAAGGCATTGTCACCAAATCAATTCCCAAAGGTGGATGACCCTGAGTGCATATTAAGCATAAGAAATGCATGCATACGCATATTCGTAAGTACAATAACTCCAATTTGAATACTACAGGATTTATGCCTATTGCATGAAAAACATTGTCATGATTATTGGGTTTGTTGATCGTTTCCAGTTTTATTTTCAAATGTATTTTCACCTCCCCGTTCCAGCTGTTCCTTGTCTCTGTGATTAGAATTGTGTGTATTTAAGTTCTGCCTTCCCTCCTGTTCTGTGTGTTGTCTATGTTTTCTGCCTGTTCCTGTCTGCGTGTTTGCTCCTGTTCCTTGTGTCTTCTGGGTGGCACTCGTTAAATTTTTTGATTTTGCATTACCTGTTCTGGTTAATAAAAGCTCACCTTTTCTTTATATTCCTATATCCGCCTGCCCTGTGTTTGCATTGCGTTTGGGTTCGGCAGCCTAACCCTCACGTGGCAAACATTACGTGTATTTCCTGATGCCTTTACAGAGATCGCTCAAACAGGGCACAAGGTTATATCACTTATCAAACGAGTTTCCTTTGTCTAATTTAACTCTTTTCCCACAAATATACTTCCATGAACACATAATATCTGGCTATGACATCATGTGTATTTCCGGATACCTTTACAGAAATCGCTGAAGAAGACATCTTATTACACGAAGAAACCATCAGCGACATCTTCTGAGACAAAAACAAACAAACAAGGGGACATTAGTTTACATCACTTCACAACAATTGAATTACATTTCTCTACTTTAACACTTTTAACAGAAATATAATTCCATGTACAAAAATTGCCTGGCTAAAACATCATGTGTATTTCCTCTCCTCTGTTAAACATTATAGTAAAACATACAGTAGGGTTCCTTAACTTATTTACAATATTAAAAAAACAAAGGTATTCAATAAAGAGAAGCTTTGTTCGACTAACTAATAAATCAATGATGTACCAACCTGCTTTCAACATAAGTGGTCAGTAGTTACAGAAGCCGATTTTCCTTTTTAAGATGATGTCCTTTTCTGGATTCCAGATGTTTATTGCAGATGCATCAGCTCCAAAACTGATGTTCTGATCTTACCATGGAATAAGCTAATCTTTTCAATGTTTATGTTTAACTAAATGCTGTATTTCAGCTGTAAGGGCCTATGAGCGAGTGTGCAAGTATTGGCCAATTGTGGTTCCATACAAAGTCTATTAAAAGATATGATTTGATATGAATTGAAATTATTTAAACTTGTTTAAAGCTTTTTTTAAGTGTTTCATAAAAGGTGCAGCCATGGAAGAAAAAAAGAGGTTCTGGGGTGTGTTTGCCAAATTATTCAGTCAATTTTGTATTCTCCCTTTACCATACACAGATCCCTGAAACACAGCCTGTTTCTGCAATACTGCGGTCAGTTTCAGGACCGCAGTCGTGGGACCGCATTCCCTAGCTAAATTGTTCAATTTAAGTACTATATGAGGTATGATGCCTTCTTTCTTTGAATAATAGTGAATAAACAAAAGCTTTTCTCCACTTAACACAAATTGGATTTGGATTGGAGTGAATATTTCTCTAAGAAAGCTTCTAAAACAGAGTTAATTTGATATGCTCACTATATGCTGCTTATTTATTCTAATATTCTCATGTCACTTTGTGCCTCTCATGCGTTCTCCCGATTTACTTTAGTTTAAGTGGCTGATTATGTTAATAATATTTAGTAATACAAATATAATTTATTTGTTGTTCTTTTCTTTTCACATATCTCTGTGAAGCGGCTTTGACTTTGAGCACCTGAAAAAACACAACAAAAATAAATCTATTATTATCTAATCAGATAAATCCATTTCTTGTATCAGTTTTTAACCCCAAGTATTAATCATGTGCTTTAATCGGTGGGATCTGTGTGATGCATTTTATTATTGCCAAACGACCCCAGTTCTAGTGTGTAATCTCATATATTATTGTTGTTATTACCACTATTGTTGTTCTATAAATTGAAGTTTGTATATTCTAGTGTTATTATGGTTGTTTTAGTGGTTTAAGTTGTTGTATGTCGCTTTGGATAAAAAATCGTCTGCTAAATACAATAAGCATAACAATCTACTTCCCCACTGAAAGACTATCTATCCATTGTGTGTATGTATATATTCAATACAATGTATGTTATTATGTGTTTGCTCGACAATAACAAAACATATTAGAACATATTTTATTTATTATTATTACAATGTCTAAACAGACTCGCTGTGTAGTAGACTCAATACTCGCTGGTTTTACTTGTGTGGGCATCCAATTCCCTAGGTGGCGATGTTGCAAAAACAACTAGGGTCCATAACAATGCGGTCCCACGACTGTGGCCCTGAAACTACTGCAGCCTCCGGCATTGCAGGAACATAATATTGGAGTCACAAGAGTTGCTGGCTGTGGTTCAGGGGCATATAAAAAAGCATGTCGAAACTGTTTTTATAATCACTCTCATCTAAGGGTAAACACGTGGTCTGCCCTGGAAGTAAGGTAGGTGGATAGCTATAGAGATAGCTAGTTTGTTAAATGGATAATGTAAGGTAACTAGTTTATTAGATACTCTCATGATACCGTTCTAGCCAACAAGCTAGCTAGCTAGCATTTACTGGCTAGTTAGTTAGGTGGAAAGCTAACAATAGATAGCTCGTTTGTTAGATGAATAACGCAAACTAGGTAGCTTGTTTGATAGATCAACCCAGTCTCACGGAAGTTCGTAACATGGTCACGTAATTTAATCTATTGAATCGTGGTCAGGGACACGTAATTCACGTTTTTTCCGTGTTCTTTTTTTAACCATAACGGGTACTTTACACTACATTGAGTCAAACTTATCCTTGTTTTAAGGATAATTACGAAACAGGAAACACGTAAATTAATTCACCCAGACTGTCTGAAGTAGTTAGACGATCACAATGTGCATTTAAAAAAGCTAGTTTTCACTACATAATTCACTTTTTCTGTTCTCTCCTGCAGCTCCTGTAGCCCACAAACCCATACACTGGTCTGCACCTACACATTCATAAAACTAACGGCACTTTGAAATCCCTATCTAGCTCTCTAATATCTATTATCTTTATCTATTTCTTTATTAACCCTTCTATCTAGTCTGTGTACTTGTCTATATTAACCTGTGTTTGTTATTCTGTTTGTCAGTCTGTCTCTCTGTAATCCCTTTTTCCATCATGCCACGTGGGTCTACAAAAAAGACATGTCCCTTCTGTCTGGGCATTTTATTTTGTGCTCAGAAGATCTGTGCACATTGCCTTAAGGAGCAGCCGAAAAAGCAGCGCCTTGAGAAGAAGCTCAAGAGGTTTGATGAGAAGCGAGAGGATTGGGTGTCAGGGCGGAAGAAGAACAACAACATTGGGTCCATCAAGGATGAAGCCATTATCTTGGTATGTACAATTTTTACTGTACGTTAGATGTGGTACAATTTGAGATAAAGTAAGCATTCTATTGCAAAGTTAGAAATAACCCTTTTGCCAATATAATGGGCCAAGATAAAGTTGAATGTTGTTTTTGTATACATTTATTTCTTAATGATGTTTGTATCTTAGAAAACCAATATACATTTAATATCAACTTCGAATACAGATATTATTGCAAAGGTATTATTTAATATTCTCTTTTATTTCAGTTTTAAAACTACTCTTATCTTAACTTTCACACCCGAGGGACAATATTTTAATTGAACTTTCACGTTTAAATAAACAGAGCACTTCCTTCACTTCCATGTTGTGTTCCATTCTTGCTTATGTACACATTTGTAGACCTTAATAAGACTACATAATTGTATGTTACTACTCTATATTACTCTTACGACTGCAGCCACAACATATGGGAACGTTTTACAGGCACCCGGGCGCTGTGCAATAGCCGCCCACTGCTCCTAGTGCTAGACTCCTGGTACTAGGATGGGTTAAATGCAGACAACACATATGCTGTGTGCTCTGCATGTGTGACCATTTAAAGAGGGTTTCATCCCTCCCTCCCAATTCTATTTTATTCTATTTAAATGTCAGTATCGCTGTTGATTATGTTCATTCAACAGTGGCAAGCTAAAACTTGGATTGTGTTTAATATTTAATTGTACAATACTCATTTTAAGTGTTAACTGTTCATTGTTGAGTGGTCACACATTTGTATCTAACTACACTGAACAAAAATATAAATGCAACACTTTTGTTTTTGCTCCAACTTTTCATGAGATAAACTCAAAGATCTAAAACATTTTCTATATACACAAAATAACCATTTCTCTCAAATATTGTTCACAAATCTGAAAAAATCTGTGATAGTGAGCACTTCTCCTTTGCCGAGATAATCCATCCCACCTCACAGGTGTGGCATATCAAAATGCTGATTAGACAGCATGATTATTGCACAGGTGTGCCTTAGGCTGGCTACATTAAAAGGCCACTCTGAAACGTGCAGTTTTACTTTATTGGGGGGGTCCGAAAACCCTAGGGTTAAACCCTAACATGTCACCCATCTCCTTCGCATAGAGTTGATCAGGTTGTTGATTGTGGCCTGTGGAATGTTGGTCCACTCCTCTTCAATGGCTGTGCGAAGTTGCTGGATATTGGCAGGAACTGGAACACGCTGTCGTATTCGCCGATCCAGAGCATCCCAAACATGCTCAATGGGTGACATGTTAGGGTTTAACCCTAGGGTTTTCGGACCCCCCCAATAAAGCAAAACTGCACGTTTCAGAGTGGCCTTTTATTGTGGCCAGCCTAAGGCACACCCGTGCAATAATAATGCTGTCTAATCAGCATCTTGATATGCCACACCTGTGAGGTGGGATGGATTATCTCGGCAAAGGAGAAGTGCTCACTATCACAGATTTTTTCAGATTTGTGAACAATATTTGAGAGAAATGTTTTTTGTGTATATAGCAAATCTTTGAGTTCATCTCATGAAAAATGGGAGCGAAAAACAAAAGTGTTGCGTTTATATTTTTGTTCAGTGTAATTGCCTTACAATGCTACAAATGTCAAACTTCTATTGTACTTTAACTTTAAGATTTTCAGGGTTTGAACTGGGATTCGGATACTGATTTTTTCTTATTTGTGTTTGTCTATAAAATATGTGTCTGCATCTACTGTGTTACCCTTCCTGGTACATTCATGGTTCTGCAAAAGCTAAACTCAGCATCTAGGTTTATGAATGGCATACAACTAGATGCTGTAATCAGTAATGTTATAGTTTTCTCAATAATTCCTATGCTGAGTTGTTGTTGATGTTGCATTTCCATTTCTTTAAACGGTAAATATATTATTTTGTCATTACAGCTTGAGAAACTCCATGCCATTGGCTTTAAACCAGTGCTGCTTCTTTGCAAGAAAACCAAGAAGAAGGAAAAAAAATGTGAAATACTAACCCCTCGCTGCACACTGACCGCCTATGCCAAGGACTACCTTGAGAAGATCGGCACTTTTTATGAGTTCCTTTGTAAAGGTGAGATTTTTGCACTTCATCTTCACAGTTCACATAGTGTTGTGTACACAAAATCTTTTATCAATGTTAAACTTTTTTTAGGGATGGTTCACCCCTAAAACTTAAGTTCAGTCAACAACTCTTCCCCTCCCTGACAATATAAACGTTGGAGATTTCCTTATAACCAACACAGTTATATGGGATGAGTTTGGATCAACTCATTTAATACATTTAAGTAACAATTTACGGCGACTGTTTCAATCCATCCAAATCTTGAGACAACAACTTGATCAAGTATTTATCCTTTGATACAGCCAGAAAGCAGTCATTCAAGCCATTTATTTGGGTTTGGCAAATTATATTTTTGTAAGACAAATAACACACATCTTTTCTACCTGTTAACCAGAGGTGGAAGTAAGTCCTACATGTGCAAGTCATTCTCAACCTGCAAGTCCCAAGTCACTGTGGTGAGAGTCAAGCAAGTCAAGTCAAGTCATTGCTCAGGTCAAGCAAGTCACAAGTCAAGTCATACAAAATTCTGATGAATAACCGCAGTTTCCGCATTTAAGTCAGTTAAAAATATTGTGGTTATGAAAAGTTTAGTTTTATTTTCAACATAGACAGCAATGGAGAGGGGCGCTGAAATTATAACCCTAAAAGGGCTCTAAAGTGAAAACAGGAGTACAACACAAATATTTTACATCAACATGTTAAGCCCCCTGCCCTGGCTCCCCTTCAGCAGGGTCACAGTATTTCTCTGTGTGTGTGTGTGTGTGTGTGTGTGTGTGTGTGTGTGTGTGTGTGTGTGTGTGTGTGTGTGTGTGTGTGTGTGTGTGTGTGTGTGTGTGTGTGTGTGTGTGTGTGTGTGTGTGTGTGTGTGTGTGTGTGTGTGTGTGTGTGTGTGTGTGTGTGTGTGTGTGTGTGTGTGTGTGTGTGTGTGTGTGTGTGTGTGTGTGTGTGTGTGTGTGTGTGTGTGTGTGTGTGTGTGTGTGTGTGGAGAGACACACACAGACACAGTGCGACATTAAGATTAAACACATTTCTTTCATTTGGGAATATATTGTTATCTGTTGACCAGATGTGTGTAAATTACTGTTCATGGTCATTTGAAAACAAATGCCGTTGTCGAACACACGCAGAGCACAAACACACACACATCATGCTCCTTAGTGACCGGACATCTCCTTCATAAAACGAGCGATAGGGGGATTAATCGGGCAGTTCGATGTGTGTGTGGTTAAAACATAGCAGCATGTGGTCGCTCTTTAGCTGTTCTAATGAAAGTAAACACAGTGAAGGCGTTGCGTAAACGGCACAGCTCTTTGCGTGCTCGTGCTGCACTTCTCAGAGGCGGAGTTACACGTTCCGCTGCCTCCTGGTGCTGTAGCGATTTCATGAAGTGAATGAGAGTCCAAGTTCGAAATATATCTAAAATAATGTATGCACTGCCATTTCCCAACATAAACATAACAGTCTGCAATGAAACGGCTGTCTCCTGTGTGCTCCACTTCCTACTCGGCGCTCCGGTAACTTTCTCGTGCGAACGAGATACAGTATCTTTTAGTTTTTTCATTGCCCTTTAGGGACTCCATACAAAACAAATGCAAATATTTAATTAAAAAAAGTGAAGTCCTTTCGAGTCATCTGTCTCAAGTCAAATCTCAAGTCATGAATACCAAGTCCAAGTCAAGTCTTTTATCAATGTTAGTCAAGCAAGTCTCAAGTCCAAAATATGCCACTCGAGTCAAGTCATTTGACTCGAGTCCCCACCTCTGCTGTTAACTGTCACTATTTTTAGCTGCAAAGTATTACAAAAGTTGAAAGTAATTGCAAAATATTTAGGGATATGGAGAACGTTTGACTGTTTATTTTTATAGCAAACTACATACAATAAATACATTTTTAAACACTGAGTATGTAGCCTAATGAGACATGGCTTACTCTGCAGAGGGGACTTATGGACATTTAACTGTTATTTATAAGGAAATAGGTAGCCAAGTTTACTTCAATTTGAAAAACTATTTTGGGGTGTTGTGCTACTACTTGAACATTCATTGTATACAAATAGAAAGTTCTAAAGTTGTTAATGTCAAGGTAGTTAGGTTTGATGACTGAAATGTAGTTTTAGGATTGAGCCATCCCTTAAGTGATTTCCTTTTAGCAATCCGTTCCTAAACGGTTTCCTTTATCAACGCCCAAAAGGGAGGAAGGTTTTGAGGTTAATGGTAAGAGCACAATACATGAAGACGATCCCAGTTGACCACATATTCAGTTTGGCAGTTTTGTATTAGTGTCATGTTTCTCGGGTTATAAACAAAAGCAGTTATCCAGTGCATCCAGAGGTCCCTTTATATTACATTTAGCAGAAGTTTTATCCGAAGCGACTTGCTACTTATTTGATTGCACTTATGCAAAACACGTTTGCGTCAGTCTCATAAATTCTGAACAAAATGTGTGGAAGTAAATAATGTAAGGGAACATACATGCACACGTCAATAGGTGTACTTTTCCCAGGAATAGTTCCGATAGTTCCTGGGATTTTGCGTTCACAACATAAAGATCTCTTTTTTGCGAACATTTTCACCCCTTTTTAGTCCCTGCTAGAGGTGGTACTTTCCTGGGGAGAAAAAGGTTCCAATTTCTGATTGGCTGGGCGAATTGCAAACCACGCCCCGTAAAACTCTGAAAAGTTTTTGTGAAGCTGCCATTTTCTTTGCTCGCATCAGCATTATTAGCATTAGCCAAGCACACCAACGGAGAGAGACTAACTTATGGAAAACACAAAAGAAAACATGGGAGCGGTGGAGATGAGGAGGTGTCGGTGCTTCTGGCGATTTACTCGGAAGGCTTCAGTAGAAGCTGCTGGTGTCTTCCCAGCAGCTTCTACTGAAGCCAGTCCCCAACTCCGGGGACTTCCGGCCGGGGACTTCGGGTGGGAGTATACGTCGTGAAATTGTTTGCGGCCTGCCAGTAAACCCAAAGCAGAAGAAGACGAAGTGAAGTCAGCGGCTCCCTCAGGGACTTATTCCAGTGTGAACGCGATTTACTAGATAGTTTCAGGAAATAAAAGTTCCGGGGAACTAAGTTCGGGGAACTATTCCTCGTAAAAACGTACTTAGTGTGAAAGCGCCTTATATGTTGTCTACCGAAAAATTGACATGTCACATCACATGTAATGTAGACGCAAATGGGAAGAATAATATCGCAAAAACAAAACCATAAATGGTTGACTGGATAAATACCACTATTTCTCTGCTATTAACTTTGACTGCACACAGTCCTATGACATGACGAGTATATTTTTGACCCTGTCTGGAAACATACCTTAAGCACGTTGTATTTCTTATTTCTAGAAATATGAGTTAACCTCTTTGTCTTAAGCAAGTCAAGACCAACATTTGTTTAACTTGCTCAGGTTGGACACAGGACTCCACTGGCCAGAGGGTTAAGGAAGATCCTGATGAAGAGACAGTCACGCTGAACCTCACACCCCGTGACCCATCTGAACCAGAAAACAACTGGCAGGAGGCAGGGACCACAGAGAGCCAGGTGCCAGAGACAAGCACCGTGCAGGTGGAGGTGCTAAAGACCCCCCCCGTGAAGCAGTGCACCACCACAGAGGTGGGGCAGGAGGAGCCGTCCCAGCTGGATATGGAGGTTGAGCAAGCTACAGAAAATGTGACACAGGCTACCACCACGGAGGGGCCAGGTAATAAGGAGAAATTTGCAGATTTTATATTTTTAAAAGTAAAAAGTGTTTTCCGATCTTTCCTAAAAGAATATTATAGGTCACTTGTTGACAAGTCATGCTTCTACAATATCTAAAAACACCTAATTGCACTTCTCTTAACAATTGCTGAAACATGTGACTGCCTATCAGTGAATTTTTGGGAATAATGATTGTTCCAATAGGTAAATTCATTATAAAAACAATAGATTAATCTAAACAATTCTAAATAACAATTTAAACTACAACTTCATGAATAGGAAAGGAAAATGGGATACTTGAGTATGTGTATATCCTTAGGTACTCAGATATAAATAAATATTAAACATTTAGAAAAACACAGTCTTTCATTCCTGAACAGACATGTGGTTACTATATGGTTATACCTTTTTCACCCAAAAATACAAAGCAACAGAAAGCTTACTGTAAATTTGAGAAATCACAAAATAAAATGTGATTTTATGTGATTTGGTTTACACACAGAAAGGCTCTCACATTGTAGCGTTGGGCTGTAGGTCGATAATATAAAAATGATTTGGCTCATGTCCATATATTGTACGAGAGGTTGATATCATTAATATTGTGGTCTACCTAAAACAATCCCTGACCATAGGGGTAAACTTCGGAGCAACTCATGCAAAAACGTGATGCTGCATATTTAAACTTTATACTCAAGAACTACATTTAGATACGACACTGTCCCGTAATGAAGATACTTTAGCAAGTGCATGTTAACACAGTATTCAGTGAGTTAACAATGCTATATTGTGACTACTTATAACTGATGCATTATCCAGAAATCCAAAGGGCTTTAATTGTCTAATTAGACTAAAATACATACAGTCATAGTTGATAAGGTGGATATCAGAATGCAATGTAGTGCAGTATTTTCTTTTGTCATCTCAGGCTCAGCAGTGGTATGGCCATTCAAACAAGCATCCCATTTTAGGACTGAGAGCAGCTTGGTTCCATTTCAATGATGTTTCCACTTTTGACCAGTGATGACAGTGTCGTCACTTTTCATCGTGTAAGTTTGGTTGCTACTTAAGTGTTCATAGTTGTATTTATTTTATTTCTAATATGACTAATACTGTGTGTGGAACCTGCTTTCATGTTCACAGATTGCGCCTACCACACTCACCTAGAAGCTTTCCCCATCAGGAGTGTAATAAGAGAAAGAATGAGAAAGGTTTGACAGGAATACAAGTAATGCATAGGGTGTGCTTTATGATTTACAAACTTCCACCACAATTGTTTGCTAAATAGCTAATATGCGTTTGGTCTTTCCGAAATTAGAGATTTGTTTTCTTCTCTTGATAGGGAGAAGCAGAAATGTTGGTGGAGTGGGAGCCCTGTCCTGTATGGTATATATCTTCCAGTTACTTGGCTTCATGTCATCTGATGTAGTCCCATGTTGGAGAACAAACACATGATATTTAACAAATGCAAAACATCCAGATCTATCACCAGTCCTCTTATATATTTCACTGCTGTTATTCTGAAGCAGCTGAAGTAGTGTAGGAACAAATGATTGTTTAACTTCATTGTTGTTAATGTATGTGTTTTTGTTTGTTTTTATTGTTTGTTTTAAAATGTGTTTTAATTACTACTTTCTAGGGATGTAACGATACCAAAAACTCACGGTACGATAATATCGCGATAACAAGCCCACGGTACGGTATTTATCGCGATATTGAATAATAAAGGGAAGAAGAAAAAAAATCTGAATTTTTTTTCAATAAAACATTTTTTTACTCGGAAAAGTTTTTTTTATTACATAATAAATCTGATTTTTACAGCATTTTTGTAGGATAGCAGTATTTTAAAGTGTCAAAAACAAAGTGACAGTAACAGACTGGAACAAGAAAACCAGTGTTTTTGTACCTACTAGTACTACCAAACAAAGTAAGCATTTTCTTTATGCCACTGCATCTCACAAATAAACAAGGACATTTAATAATCAGACCCTGCAATAAAATAAATCAAGTTTCACTTTAGTTTTTCAAGTAACTCAACTCAAACTCACTAGTCACTCACTCAGCATCATCAGACCGGTTTTTAGGAATATGAGAATGTCCACATTTCCAGGTATTTATAAGCTGGGGTGTTTGGGCATTTACAATATCCCCTGCTCTGGAAAAAAACTCTCTCGCTTGGTACTGATGTTGCTGGGACAGCAGTGGTCGCGTTAACCGAATATTTTATTTAACAATGACGGAAAAATCTGAAAGCAGTCTGTCATTTTGACAGATTAGAACAAACTCGGAACAGCACCAACGTTTCCCCGCAGCGAGGCTCTGGTGTTATGCCGTGTTATGCATGCCCTCCAAAAGGAAATGATATAGTTTCCAAACCGTACTTTGCCGTACAGATCAATACATGTCTGGGAGGTCTTGCTTTACGCTGTGCGCATCGCGCAAGGTGCATGCACACACGGCATAACACCGCCCCCCCCCCCCCCCCCCCCCCCGCTGACAGTTCACGAGCATGCTCTATCGTGAACTTTTCAGACCCGACGGGTAATAAGGGATTATGACGGATATTTTATGATCCTGTCTGTCGAAATGACGGACAGCGAAAAAGTCTAACGCCAGGCTTATTGACAGGGCGAGATATAAATATATGGTTGATACTTGTCAATGTCTCTAGGTGTTTAAATGTAGCCCTGTAAATACGATGTCCTTTTGTGTTATCTGTTGTTTTATTTTCATGTTGTAACCTACTTGCTGCCATGTTAGACAGGTATCTCTTGAAAAAGAGATCGATGATCTCAATGGGACCACCTAGTTAAATAAAGGTTTAAAAAAAAAAAAAGTGTTTACAAAAAATAATATATATTTTTTTAATTAATTTATTTTGAAAATCGCGGTAGATTTTGTCAGTCTCACGACGGTATTGGGAAGTTTATTTACCGCGATACTGCGATATTCGGTATATCGTTACATCCCTACTACTTTCACTTTTTCTAAATGGTGGTGGTCGTTAATAAATGGAAAATGAAACATTTATTTATATAAATTGAGTTATAAGATGATGTGTGCTTCACACATGGTTTCTGCTTTTTGGAAAGACAAAACAAGGACCTGTAACCAACATTATTCCATTCTGTTTTCAGTGGCAAGGAGTGGGCTCATTCCTGGCAGTTGAAGAATTCTCTGGAATAATACAAACAAATTAAATCTATTATTTGAACTCCACTTTTGTTTTTGTATGTTTATTCTGTTGTTTATATGCTCCATTTGAGTCATATTTAATATTTTTCTATTAGAAATAAGATGAGAACCACCAACAAAATGCATTTGACTTTTCAGGAAAATACAGTTGAAATATTACATGATTTCAGCGATAGGAACACCATAAAGCATTACATTAAGCATATTCATGTGTGAAATCTGTTACTTTGCCATCCACTGCCTTATCTAATTTGTATAACTTTCGAAGTATAACGCTTTGGAGGTAGGCTTGCATATAATTCAATTACAGGCCTTTTAAGATGATCCTGATGTGGATCACTGTGGGTTTGCTACTACATTTGAAGGCTTTTGGGGACATATTAAAATGCTTGAGAAATTAAAATGGTAGTGATTACTTTGAATCTTCTTTTTCACTTATCGAAACCCACAACTTGAGTATTAGGATGGTCTTTATCTGAAAAGTTATCCACATCTCATCAGCACGTTGTCACGGCGACGCTTTGTCACTTCACAGATACACCAGGAGCTATCTTGGGACTTTTACTGCGACAACGTGAATACAAAATAAACCATAGTGTTGGTGATCTACAGTGTTGTCATTCTTCTTTGAACAGCAAGACCGCTAACACCCTATTTCAACAATCACACTCCCTGTCATTGACATAATTAATAGATAGTTTAGCTTCTCACGATAATTTGCTGTGGCCCACTGATGTTAATGATCGTAACTGAAAGGCTGCCTGCCAAACGTAAACATTCAGCCATGTGACTTGCAAACTCGCAAGGGTTTTACACTAGACGGATCCTTTCTAGCCATAACCCGCCATATTGGACAACTCCGGACGGCAACCCAAGATGGACACTTGACACAGTGGCTTTTAGCAAAGCTCAAAAATAAAACGAGAGATGAGTTATTGTTATTACAACGTGACTTCACTATTATTTAACAACTCTTTTTATTGGGTTCTTTTATTTGGGGTTAAGTACATTGTCAGAATAAGTGAGAAATTAATTTAACTTCTGTTAGACAGCCATATGCCATACATGTTTGCATACATTCACAGTATATTTATTCAGTATGATAGCTGTCTAACAGCTCGAACTGCATTGTGGGAGCAAAGCGTAGTTTTTCTCGCGGTACTCGCTGCAAAAGTAGAGCAATGTTCTACTTTTGAAGCTGAGGCGGAGGCGTCAGCCAATCAAATCCCGCGTATGCAAATCTGACAGTACAAGTGCTAGCCAATCAAACCGCGTGTATGTTGGGAGAGCCATATACCGCAGTTCAGAGCGTAGGGTTGCGTTCCGATAATCCAAAAATCAGCTCCTAAATTCTAACCCTATCTCCTATTCCTTGACCTCTGAGTGAAACGTCACAGGGTTAAGGGACAGTGGATAGGAGAATTCAAAAGGATTTAGGAGAAGAGACTGCGGTACTTTAGAGAATCCGAATGCACTTTCACTATCCGACGTGTTTATGATGCGCCAGCGGACGTCATGAATGTGCGTCTGCTGCTGTGGGGAAACTATGGAAACTACAGTTTTCTAAGAATAAGAACGAGGGACTACTGTAAACTCATCTAGAGACTCTGCACCGTGCTCTGATGCTGTTGCTTTGCTTTATGAACGTGAACAACAGAGAAACATATTCTTCATGACCAAAATTGGAATTGAAATAAAAAAGGAAAGTGAAACTTATGCTCGTCACCCTCTCCCTCCGGTCCACATTAATACAAATTATCCCAATACGTATGATTGTATGAACTATGAAAAGATCTTAAAATCAATACAAATGTATTTATTATAAACGTTAGAAAACGTTAGTTAGTAGTTATCTAACACTGTATATCACCATTCAAACATCTTTTAAAAGTTGAACAATCCCCACACAGCTCAGTAAAGACTGTGAAATGTTGACTTTATTTGATAATTTCAGTAAAAACTAATGTTCATATTTCTCTTTTTGATTTTAATACTGATGAACGTTCAAAACAGTTACCACATACGTTTAAAAATGCTTAATAAGCACCGTAACGTTCATGATATAATTTCTCCGTCATAATCGGTTGTTTCCGTGAACGGCCGACTATTGAGTGACGGCAAATGATGCGGCTGCAATGCATTGTGGGGCAGCATTTTCTCCTCTCCTTTCGTCAAGGGAGGTCCAGTGGTTCCTAAGCTAAAGGAGGTTATAAAGGAAGTTTGAAACATCCTTTCCTTCTCATTTAGAGAATTGGAACGGCACTTAACATGGCTGCCACTGACGTACTTCCGGGTCATTTCACTCGGTTAGGAAGGTTCCTAAGCTAAATGGACTATTGGAACGCAACCTAGGGCTCTGCCGCAGTTCATTTCCCATATGTCAAAAAATGGAGGAGAAAATTATCGTGGCGGTATGGAATCACCCGGTACTATATGACCAGTCCCTCTTTACATACAGGGATACAAACCGGAGGAGCCAGGGAGGGAGGTGGCAGAGACAGTGGGTGAAACTGGTAGGTTTTTGCCTGTTTGGGGATTTTGAATGGACAGCTAGCAAGCATAGTCAGTATATTTAGCCAGCATGGATGTAGCATGAATGTTGCATAAAATAGCACCATAGACATTAACTGTCAAACATGTTCATCATGTAAAGTGTGACATGTAAAACATTTTATGCAATTGACAGTGATAAAGGGATTTGGTTTTCATTAATGGAGGAACAATTTAGTAAATTCTTCAAGTAATTCAAGAAATTAACTTTATTATTTCATTTCATTAGAGGAAGTATGCAGGACAAAATGGAAGTCACTGAGGGACAGATTCAGAAAGGAGAAAACAAGGGAGAAAGAGGCAAAGAGAAGCGGGGCAGGGTCGTCCGGGGGATATAAGCCCTGGCGTTTCACAGCAGTGATGGGGTTTTTAACCCCATTTATCATTGACCGTCCAGCAATGTCCCCCGGCAAACTCTGGCTCCATCCAACCTGGTGCCAGAGGCAGAGAGCCAGCTCGAAAGCCAGCCAACAGTCAGCCAGCCAGCCAGCCGACAGTCAGCAAGCCCAGGCAGGGGAGACAGGACAGGGGGAGGAGGCGATTGTTGAGGACCTGGACCGGGGAAAAAGTACTAAACTTTGCCATCTTATTTAAATTGAAACATATTTTTGAATAAATTGTACAGTACATTTTGCTCTGGTAATCCACTGGAAATCCACCCCTCTGGTGGGATCAAGATAATCCAGTCTTTTGGGATCAAACTGATCCCAGTCCTGTGCTGTCGGTTTGAACTACCCGTTTTGAAGATTTGATCCAGATTAAAGCTTGGATTTGATTTCCTGATCTGATCGGATATCAAAGTGATCCTAGTCCTGTTTTTCGAACTACCCAAAATCCAAATCTGATCCGATCAGATAGGGATTAAAATGGGCCCAGGAGTTCAAAACTTTTAATCTCAATCAGATCCGATCAGATATTGAAATCCCATTTTTTGTGATCCAGGATCAGACAAGTCGGCCAAATGTTGTCCCTGGAGTTCAAAGCAATTCAGGATAGGATCACCCTGATCCAGATTACGATTTTTCAAGATGACTAGATCCTGAATATCGGTGCTTTAATACCGATCGCCATCTAGTGGATATGAAAAATAATACAAGGAAGACAAGAGACCACATTGCAGAGACATCTATAATGTCTAATTATATTTTTTTATTTGAAAGGTGATGACAGATGATGGACTTTTTTTTTGTTGAAGATATTTTTACTTTAATCTAAATTACATTTTTGATTGACAATCTTTGCTGTTACACTTTTATGGGCATCAACATTTATGTCATCAACATTTGGTTGAAAAACAAATAGGCCACCACAAACGTGAGCAAAAATGGGAAAAATAAAATGTATTTCCCATTACGCTAAAAAGTGTGTATTATTTCAGTTAACAAACGTTGCCATCTTATTTAAATTGAAACATATTTTAAAATAAATTGTAGACTACATTTTGCTCTGGTAATCCACTGAAAATCCACCCCTCTGGTGGGATCACGGTAATCCAGTTTTTTGGGATCAAACTGATCCCAATCCTGTGTTGTCGGTTTGAACTACCCGTTTTGAAGATTTGATCCAGATTAAAGCTTTGATTGGATTTCCTGATCTGATCGGATATCAAAGTCATCCTAATCCTGTTTTTTGGTTTTGAACTCCCCAAAATCCAAATCTGATCTGATCAGATAGGGATTAAAAGTTTTGAACTCCTGGGCCCTGGAGATCACAGCCCCGCCAAACCACTTCTGCAGTGTGAACATCGTGCGCAATAAGAACAAAGTTGACATCCCTTTCACAGCACTCCTCAGAGGCACCTATGCAAACAGAGAGATCCACATAACGGACCTATAACAGCGTTGATGTTGCTGAAGTGCGGGCTGTGGTCGACCGATGTGAACCATTAGAGTAGACAATTCCAAGTCCTCTGCACATACCATATCTGCTGGTTTGATGCATTTTGTTCTGCTTTTGATTATATCAAGTTTGTTTGCTGGTTGAATTTCTAATATGCTTATTGTACCCTTTTGAAATAAGCCAAATTAATGTAGTGGAAATAATAAAAAATGTCTACAAACTCGTAATTTTCTTTCTTGTTATTTTAAGAAATTGGACTTAAATAAATTGTTTAATAAATTATGAAGTTTCATTGTTTTTTTGGTGCCCCATTTCATTTTTAAAATGATTTATTATAATGTATTATTGCTTCACTTATAAGTTATGACACACAGAATGTTTGATCTTCAGTGTGTAAATTTGCAGAGTGGACTACCAGAAAAATATGTATTTAGCCTATAGCTGATTTCTATCATATAACATTATTTCACATTGCATTGTGCATTCCATATTCCGAACACCCAAGTATAGATACATTATTTGATTAATGAATATTATGGTTATTTAGTGTTGACAATTGCATTTTTTGTTATTTTGTCGATAGCAATATGGGATTTATCACAAGTTTAAAATACTAGTATTTACTTTATTATTATGATGATTCCTGAATGATTAGCATGAAGCTCGACAATTTTACGACACTTTTTTCAAGAGCAGGGACAATATACAGGAGAGGGAGAAGGTCTGGAGACAAAGGCAGGGGTCGTACTTGAGGAATATTAAATCAGAAGTTAAACAACATAATTTCCTGGAGCTGTAAAGTTTTAAAGCAGAGATAGTTCAATTGACGGCAGCTGGAAGCCTGGTTCACACACGATTCTCCACTTCTTCAATCACGCACACACACACATACACACACACAGAGTTCAGGCCATGGTCTTTTCCAGAATTATATGTCCAAAATTAAGAACAGCTGTTGCCAATCTGCCTTGCTTTACTTTAAAAAAAAAAAGAAGCAGAACAGTGAAAGTAGAGTGTCAGCTTTTCCCTATGAAGAAAATACAGTTCTTAAACTTGAAGGAGATTATTATAACATCTCAGCTTGGTTTTTATGATATCTAAATGATTGGCATGAAGTCCAACCATTTTTGAAAATGATTATCCTACCAGTTTCAATAGGTCCTCTGCTCCAACTTTGTCTAAAATGCATTAAAAGAAGTAAAAGAACAACTTAATCAATAACATCTTTAACAAATAATAAATTGCCTCTCACTGGATAATTTCTCCTTTTTTACATACAGCCTCTTTTCAGTCCCAAACGTTACATTACATAGTTTCCTGTTATGTTACTATGGTTTTGTTTATCAGATGTGAGAGGGTCATTGGACCCCTCCCTGTCCTAATAATCCTAATTATTCAGGGGTTCTTGGACACAATTCTTGTGCTGCACTTGCATTTGGTACTGAATTGAAGTGCATACATGAGAGTACTGAGATATGTGTTGTTAAATCAATAAGAACTCTGAAATAATTTCAAAATATACCCCCCCTCTTGTTAATGTTTTTGAGAGGAAGTGTAGGGGCTATAGAAACAGGCTTTTATGTATTCCCAGAGCCTATTGACATGATTAGAAGAAGGCGATGGAACTATGCGACGAGAGGGAACAAGGAAATGTGGAGAAATGAGATGTCCTTCCTTTCCTCTGAAGCGTCACAAGCAATGTCTGTTTCTGACCAAAGCTGATCACTTGCCAGTCCCTCCCTGTAATAATAATAATAATAATGCATTTTATTTATATAGCGCTTTTCACGACTCAAAGACGCTTTACAATATGAGGGAGGGTAGACAAACAAGGACAGGCAAACAAGTAAGTATAGTAAAATAAATAAAAAGGCAGTCAAGAGGAAATTGATTGAGAGGAGGGGGGCTTATGGGTAGGCAGAGTTGAAAAGATGTGTTTTGAGGCGGGACTGAAAGACTGTGAGGGACTCAGAGTCACGGAGATCTTGGGGGAGGGAATTCCAGAGCCTAGGAGCTGCCACTGAGAAGGCTCTGTCCCCAAAGCTGCAGAGTGTGGATGTGGGAATGGATAGGAGTCCGGCTGCGGTGGATCTGAGGGACCGTGGGGGTTGATAAGGAGTGAGAAGGTTTGTGAGATAAGGGGGGGCCAAATGGTGGAGTGCTTTGTAGGTGAGGACCATCATTTTGTAATTGATGCGATGGGAGACAGGAAGCCAGTGGAGCTCTTTGAGGACTGGGCTGATGTGATGCCATGATTTGGTATGTGTGAGGAGACGTGCAGCTGCATTTTGAACCCGTTGGAGTCTGTTGAGGGATGTAGTGCTGATGCCGTAAAGAAGTGAGTTGCAGTAGTCAAGGCGGGAGGAAATGAAGGCATGGATTAGTCGTTCGGCTGCGTGGCGGGTGAGAGAGGGTAGGATTTTTGCAATATTGCGGAGGTGGAAAAATGAGGTTTTGACTGTTTGGCGGATGTGAGGTTCGAGGGAGAGGGTGGGGTCAAAGATTACGCCAAGGTTGCGTGCCTGATTGGAGGGGGAAACAATGGTGCCATCGATGGTGAGTGTTATGTTAGTGACCTTGCTGAGGGTGGATTTGGAGCCAATTAGGAGGAGTTCTGTTTTGTTGCTGTTCAGTTTGAGGAGGTTATGTTGCATCCAAGTTTTAATAGCTGTCAGACAGGAATCGATGTGGGTAAGGGGTGGGTTATGGAGGGATTTGGTGCTGAGGTAGATCTGAGTGTCATCAGCATAGCAGTGGAAGTCCAGGTTGAAGTGGCGGAGTATCTGACCGAGGGGCAGGATGTAAATGATGAAGAGGAGGGGTCCAAGTACTGATCCTTGAGGAACACCTTGGGTGACTGAAGCTGTGGCAGAGGAGTGGTTGGGGAGGGAGAGGAAGTGGGATCGTTCAGTGAGGTAGGACTGGAGCCATCTGAGTGCAATACCTTCAATACCAATGTCCCTGAGTCGGGTGAGCAGGATGTTGTGGCTCACGGTATCGAAGGCTGCACTCAGGTCGAGGAGGATGAGAATATTGAGGGAACCAGTGTCAGCAGAGGTGAGGAGGTCATTGAGGACTTTGACGAGTGCAGTTTCTGTACTGTGGTGAGGACGAAATCCAGACTGAAGGGGTTCATAAAGCTGGTTGGTTTGGAGATGGCAGTGAATTTGATTGGCTACAATGCGTTCAAGAGTTTTTGAGAGGAATGGTAGGTTGGAGATGGGGCGGTAATTAGTGAGGGAGGAGGGATCAAGACCAGGTTTTTTGAGGATTGGAGTAACGGCAGCAGTTTTGAAGGCAGAGGGGACGGTTCCATGGGACAGCGAGGAGTTGAAAAGGTTAGCAAGATAGGGGCAGAGGACGGGGAGGCAGGACTTCAGGAGAGGAGTGGGTAGAGGGTCAAGGGAGCAGGTTGTGGGATTTGAGGAACTGATCAGATGGAGTATTTCAATTGGGGTAACGAGGTTGAACTGGGAAAGGCGGCGCTGGGGAGGAGGAGTCAGGAGGTCAAGGGAGATGGGGGGAGAAATGGTAGCGGTGGAGGTTGGGGGAGATGCTTGTATATCAGATGGAGCTGAGATGGAGTGGTTAATGGCGTTAATTTTGTCTGCGAAAAACTGGAGGAATGAGCTGCAAGTAGCGGAAGTAGAAGTAGGGAGGTTATCAACACGAGGTTTGAAGAGCTTGTTAACTGTGGAGAAGAGGGTCCTGGGGTTACGGGAGGGGTCAGTGAAGATGTTGGAGAGGTAGGCAGATTTAGCGGCAATAAGAGCATCTCTGTATGCATTGAGATGGAGTTTGTACTTTATGTAATGGACTGTGAGGGATGATTTCTTTGAAAGACGTTCAAGTTGGCGGCCTCGCTGCTTCATTTTACGCAGTGCGGGTGTGAACCAGGGTGAGGAGGTCTTGAAAGTAACAGTTTTATTTTTGAGGGGGGCTAAAGTGTTGAGGGAGGTGAGTAGGGTGGAGTTGAGGTGGTTGAGCAGATCGTCAGGTGAGCTGAGGGTTGCGACCAGGGGGAGATTAGACGATAGCAGTTCAGAGAGATGGTTATGGTCAATGGAATGTAGATTACGGAAGGTGATGTTTCTGGGTGGGCAGGGGTTTCGGGTGGGGGGGGCAATGTTGAATTGTATGAGTTTGTGGTCGGAGAGGGGAAATGGGCAAGGGTGGAGGTCAATCACTGGGAGGTTGGTAGAGCAGACGAGATCAAGAATGTGTCCTTTCTCATGGGTGGGGAAGGTGACATGTTGGGTGATAGAGAAATTGTCCAGTAGGGTTGTGAATTCGGATGCCAGCTTGCAGGTGGGTGAGTCAATGTGAATGTTGAGGTCACCAAGTAGTAACAGACGTTGAGAGAGGGATGAGGCAAGTGTGAGGAACTCAGTGAAATCGGAGAGGAAGGAGGGATGAGGTTTAGGAGGCCGGTAGATGAGGATGACTGTCAGTGAGGGAGGGGCTTTGAAGGCAATGAATTCAAAGGATGATACTGAGGGGAGGGTTAGTTCTGTGATCTGGATGTTCTGATTGTGGATTACAGCAAGGCCGCCACCACGGCGGGAGGGGCGGGGTTTAGTGATGTATTTAAAGCCAGGGGGGGATGTTTGGTTGAGGGAGAAGAAGTCATCGGGCTGTTGCCAGGTTTCGGTGAGCAGAAGGAAATCAAGGGATTTTTCCAAGATTAGTTCATGGAGGATGAGGGCTTTCTTGTTGAGTGATCGGATGTTAAGGAGGGCAATATTAGTTGAGTGGGAGGGGCGTGGTATGGTCACAGGCTGAAGAGGTGAGAGGTTGTCCAGGTTGACAGTGCGGGGAGGAATGTGAGATGGGGGGGAGGAGCGGAGAGGAGGTGGAAGGAAGTGTGTTATTATCAGTTTTTGGTGGTTGAGGGCGGTGGAATCCACTCCAGGTATTTGGGCCAGCTCTGAGCAGAGGGCAGTGGAATCCACTCCAGGTATTTGGGCCAGCTCTGAGCAGAGGGCAGTGGAATCCACTCCAGGTATTTGGGCCAGCTCTGAGCAAAGGGCAGTGGAATCCACTCCAGGTATTTGGGCCAGCTCTGAGCAGAGGGCAGTGGGATCCACTCCAGGTATTTGGGCCAGCTCTGAGCAGAGGGCGGTGGAATCCACTCCAGGTATTTGGGCCAGCTCTGAGCAGAGGGCAGTGGGATCCACTCCAGGAATTTGGACCAGCTCTGAGAAGAGGGCAGTGGAATCCACTCCAGGTTTTTGGTACAGCTGGGATTGTAACGGACCAGTGGTGGGTGTATAATATGGAGTAATAAGTGCGCTCAGATGACATGACAGTTGTGGGACATGGCGGTTAGTCGACCAGATAGATGTTATGGATGATTTTCCGGACTGGGAGTAAACAAATCTGCGTTTGGAACCTCTATGGACATACCTCGGTCTGCGTAGAAGCCCGAGGCAATTGATGACAGACAAGCTTAGAGGAAGCGCAGAAAAGTTGTTGAGATTAAAAAGTTGGGAGACAGAGTATCGTAACATCGTAGTGCCGCGGTAGGATGCTAGCGTTAGCACAGCGCTGGCTATGGTTGTAGACAAGCGGCGCTGAAAGTGGAGCTGTTGGCAGCCGTCAGACAGGATGAGAGGTCAGTTGCAGGCTGTCCTTTACAGCAGATGGGGGGACCGGCAGGAAAAAGAACCAGAGTCAGGGCCCACGGGGAGGGGCAGGACGAAGAATGGGGCTGGTTATTTGATGGATGGAGCAGCGTTAGCAGGTAGGTGTAGCAGGGTAGAGAACCAAGCGTCCGTCAAAAATGGCAATCGGGTGTAACAAATATGTCCAGATCAGAACAAAAAAACAACAGAATAGTTAGCAATCTATAGCAGTAGAAAGTGGTCAGAAACTCTTAGATTAACACAAAGAAAGACGAGATTTTCGGACAGAGAAGCGGCGAACAGTCAGCGCCAGCGTCCTCTCACGCCGAAGAAAAAAAAGTAGAGACTTTGGAAAGAGTTTGAGGTTTTTCTCATGTCCACTGTGCTAATTGGCCTTCTAATAAATTACATTACATGTCATTTGTTAGACGCTTTTATCCAAAGCGACTTACATACTCAGTACTGTGGACAATCCCCACAGGAGTAATTTGAGGCGAAGTGACACAACGACATGCTGACTGCAGTGGGACTCGAACATGCTACCCCCTGATTCAAAATTCAGTGCACTATCCACTGAGCCACAGCCTCCTCCACATAAATCCACACATTTATCATCAGAGCAGTAGCAGCAACAGTCAGATGTTTGACTGACAACTTCACATGAGTAACACCCTGCAGTCTATCTTCATACCAGGGCCGTATTCATGGAGTCAACATTGGGGGGGACCAAAAATTCAATAAAAATTGGAATACTAATTTCCTGCCATTCTAAAGGAAAATACATAAAAAATCACTAACACATTGGATACTTTAAAACCTGTTAAACCCCATGCCCCTGCCCTTGGGGGCAAAACACAACAATAGTCACGAAACTGTGTCTCAGGCATGGGTCAGGCCACGACTCGCACTAGCTGCTTGCCACTCATTCAAAATCAAAAAGACCCCCAACTTCCTCCCAGGCACCCGCCCAAAAAGCTCAACCCTCAAGTAAAGGACCCAAAAGCCTTTTTGCGCTTATCGTTGGCACTGATAAAAGACTGGCATATTCCTTCAAGGTCCAGTCTGTCCAGTTTCTTCTGGTGCACATGACATATGGCCACATTATTCAGCCTCGTTTGACTCATCGATGATCTAAGCCATATCTTAAGCCTCCTCAGGGCACTAAAACTCCTCTCAGCCTCTGCAGAAGAGGCAGGGACGACCAACAGAAGCCTTACTAAAGCTTCCACCTGACCGAAGAGACCTCTCACCTCTGGCACCATTTCCCGAATAATGCTAGCAACATCTGAGCTTGTTTCATAGGTGTAATTAGCCCCAAACATGGCCAGCTGCACCTGCAGTAGTCTTGAATTGAATTCAGGATACTCTTCTACCACCTTGTCCATGTCTCCGTGTAGCAGCACATTTTCAAGCTACTGCAGCTTGTGGAATCCAGCTTGTTCAAACCTCTCTATGAATTGAGTATTCACTGTGTCCAAGGCATTCTAGAATTGGACTCTGTACAGGGACTGGGCATCGGGAGGGATATGGGCTGCAGCCTGACCGGTGTAACGCTTTGTAGGTTTGCGGACATGAGGGATCTGAATTGGTTGTAGGTCCAACTTTGTTGCCACAGCAGTTGCTTTCGAGAACAATACATCAAAATGCTCCTCCGTTCGTTTGACCTGCATGCTTGTTTTGACATGGTCTACAGCCTCCAACATGCCTGAAACTGTCTGTTTCCTAAGATGCAGGGAGGTGTTCAGGCACTCCAAATCCCCAATCAGGTCTTCAGCCATTAAAAGGCCGAGCACAGTGTTCCCTTTAAGAAATGTTCCATGAAGACCATTGGCGTTGGCTGAAGTTTCAGGTGAGCTGCATGATGCCATTTCTTCAAGGGCCATCAGCACTGACTCATATTGCTGGAGAACTGAGCGGATGGCAGGGGTACGTACAGTCCACCTGGTGGGACAGAGAGGCTTCAATGAGGTGAAAGTTGAACCATGCTCTGATTTTGCAATATTCTGGAAAATCAACTTGAACCTCCCAGATTGATTAAAGAAGCCCCCAAATTCATGGACCAGACCTATTGCATCTCTTACTAGTGGAGAGGCTCCACAGGCACCCTGTGTAATTAAGTTCACGCACTGGGGACCACAGTGACAATACACAGCCAGCGGTTGTTCTTTCCTTAAAATTGCTTGTACTCCCTGCAATCGTCCAGCCATGTTTGCGGCACCATCATAAGTTTGTCCTCAGAGTTGAGACAGAGGAAGCTGTAGGCGCGTCATCACATCACATGCCATCTTGGCTATATTTTGCCCTGTTGTTGATGACACTTGGTAGATTCCCAGTAATTCTTCCTTTGGTTGTAGATCTGCATCTACAGAGCGCACACATATTGACTCCTGCTCAACTCCTGATATATCTTGGGTGCCATCAATGATAATTGAGAACTGGACCACTGGCATTGATGTTATTTCCGACACAATTTCTTTGATGATTGTATTGGCCATCACCTTCAACAGTTCGTTCTGCAATTCCGGACTGGTGAAATCGAGGGGACCTTTTAGCCAGGAGGTCAGCTCTGCAGCGCCCGTTGCCTTGTACTTTAGAAGCTGGCTTAAATTCCCACTCTCCTTCTGATTGCCTCGAAAAGCCAGACCTTGCCGCGCCAAGTACCTCACACCCTCAACAATCTTCATCAGATTTCTTCTTGCTTGTTGCTGCCGTCTTTCAAGCTCACGTGAAAGTTGCACATTAACAGGCTCTGGCTCCTGAATACTAGTCATCACAGCTAATTTGTGACACTGGCTGTGTTTATGCACACTAAATTTCTCCAGTGCCTTCTTCCAATTGTTAAAACCAGTCTTGACAAACGCTGAATCTGCTTTTGACGCAAGCTTAGACTTTTGTGCTGCAAAGTATTTAGCACAATAGAAACAGAGGACCCCTTTTACAGAATGGCTGTAATGGAGCCATGTATGATCTTCAAACCACTTCTCCTGAAAGTAGAGTATTCTATTTGATAGGGTTTGACTGGGTATGACTTTGACATTTGGATGATTTGGGCAAAGTCCAAGATCCTCCCCTTCCTTTCCTGTACCTTCATTTTCGCCGGCCTGGCTGCTCTCTCTCTAATTGTCAAACTCACTCTCCCTGCTTGATGGTATTATCTGAAATACATATGAGGATGATCTCATCTTAAATTAACATTAACATTAGACTGCTATGTTGTCATTATTCTGTCTTAACCATCAATATAGCTCCTTTCTGGCTTACCTCCATGTCACCAGCGCACACTCTCCCTGTCTGGTCGCCATGCTCACATTCTCTCTCTCCCTCTCTCTCTTTACTCTGAACACACCAGAGTGAACATGGAAGAAATATCAGTAAACTATTGACTAGAAAGACTGTTGATACACATTATACATATGGGGGGGGGGGACAGGAGTCTGTACATTAACATTAGACTGCTATGTTGTCATTATTCTGTCTTAACCATCAATATAGCTCCTTTCTGGCTTACCTCCATGTCACCAGCGCACACTCTCCCTGTCCGCTCGCCATGCTCACATTCTCTCTCTCCCCCTCTCTCTTTACTCTGAACACACCAGAGTGAACATGGAAGAAATATTATCAGTAAACAAGTCAGAATCTGACTGGTAACAATACTCACTTTCTCACTGCTCTTAACTTGAGGCTGCCGAAAAAACTGTCTACTGTCACTGCCACCCTTCCTCTTGCTCATGCTTACAGCTTGACCTCGGCAATCTGCAGTTGCTGATGTGATTAATACGGGTCAGCAGCGCTGGATATAAGATAATTAAACATGTTTATTTGCAATTCTGAGCATTCTAAACCCAGCACAAGCTATGATGCACACTGCAAACCTCCTGCGTGTGAGTATCTTTTAAATGCTTCTGACGATTATGAAATACTATTTCATAATAATTGTAGAGTATTTATTATTTAATTAATTCTGGCACCTTTGGTATTCCATAGGTGTCACACATCACAGTTTTAAATCTTTCCACACCCTACAAATTACAAAATAAAATAGAAATAATCCACATGAATAAATATCTATTGGATTACATCCAAAACGACACCGTCATTTTCTACATAGCTGACACTAGCCTGCCAAACCCTGGCTAACAACTGAAACCAGCTAGCCCACAGCTAGTTAGCTACTATTCCTGAAAAGTTCGGTTTTAACATCAGAACTACAAGTTACTTACACAAAGAAGCTAAACCGGAGGGTTCATTAACATTACCATTAGGAAATAAAAATAATATAGATTACTTTAGGGCTAACTAGAAAAGATACCAGAACTGATGGAGGGCAAATTAAAACATGACTGACCTGCTTGGAGCATCAAGCTAACTGAAGGTGGACTCAGACGTGCAACAGCGAAAGACACCCCCGGGTACAAAATAAGGAACCAATTTACATTTGAAAAGAAATATCATTTTGGTGAAGTTCACAATAAGAGAAAATATAGATTTTCAAGTATACAAATAACCAAAATAAAGAAGTCATAGAATAGCAATATTATTTTAATGAAAAAATTAAAACTTTTTTTTTTTTGTTGCTATTTATTGGGGGGGACATTTTGAGTGTATCTGAATATAGGGATGTGTCCCCCCCAATGTATATGGTGAATACGGCCCTGGTCTAGGCAATGAATGAAAATCTTGGGTCGCATGTTCCTCAACAGCGCATTACAAGACATTTATCAATATGTGTGTATACCTCCACCATTAAACTATCATATTCTGCACATTTCTTGTACTATCTACATACATATAGAGTATAATTAATATGTATAATATCAGTTAAAATAAGTGCTTCAACATAGTTAACATTGCGGGAAAGCAATATATTAGACGTTAAGTACTTTGTCAGGCTTAATATTTATCTGTTGATAGATACCCCCAAAGTTTTTTTCTTATTTAAAAGATGACCTTAATCTAAAGTATTATTTAATGTTTAAATAAAGGTTAATTTGTTTTTCTGTTTTGCACCTCCTCCTATTAATATCTTTTTACATCCTGCACTAAACTGTTTTATTGTAGAGATCACTTATAGTATCTTCTTGATTTTATACATTGGGGGGGATGTGTCCCCCCCAATGTATATGGTGAATACGGCCCTGCTTCATACTGTGTCTGAGAGGCATGGGAACCATTTACTTACAGAGTGTATTCGTATGAGCCGACTTATATATTATTTTCCTCCGCATGCCTTGATATTCTGATTTTCTTGATATTCTGTGAAATCATTATTCATTAACACAGAATATAATTGTGGTGTCTTTGATCATTGGAAATTACTCTTACTAAATTAATATTAATGTGTCAGGAAAAGTGGAAATTGTAAAACTGCTTTCCAAACCCGACGCTTATGAATGATCTATTTAAAAATGTTTCGCTAATAGTCAAACTCTCCCACTCTCTGAATTACTGTAAATTGACGTGAAACAAATCTCATCTCATTTTTTAATTCCCCCTCTACTTTAAAATGTGTTTTTTCTTATTGTTACTTCACTTGTAACTCCACACAATGTTTGAGCTTCACTGTGCAGAGCTGATGAATATACTATAAATAAATACATATATTTATTAAAGATGATTTTCTATCATTATTTACACATTTCTGAATGCATCTCATAATTCATTAACAAGTATTGACCATTTTTTACTATTCATTACAGTAATATTATGCATTTCTGTATTGCAGTGTTCAGACAGCAGAGGGCAGCAACGGACTGACATTACATTTTTTGATCAATTCTCTTCACTTCCTATTGTGTGGATACATCTAACTTTATTTCATTGTTTTAGGGTAGATTTCTGTTTGGTTAATCATTGTAATTCCAAGAACAAAATAAACGTCAATCAAGGATTACATGAAGAGAGTTTTATTCCTGACATACTATATATTTGCACTGAATATAAATTATTTCAATTGAGTGCCACAGTGACGCGTCCTAAAACCCGGAAGTAAACTCATTCCGGTTCCTTCGTCTAAAAAATAAAAATGTGTCGTAAAACTGTGAAGTAACAATTTTTTTTGTGTGAAGCCGCTCAATGAACTACATCTCCCGCCTCGCACCACACACCAAGACGGCTTTTCACTTCTTTCTTTCAGAATGAGGCGAAAAGTATTAAAAGAGGTGAAAATTATTACAAGTCTGGGCATGTTGAGAGCTGTACATACACAAAAGGGGAGTTAGTCGGTTCCGTAAGAGCCAGCATGCGGGACCGGGATTCTGGGATTTGTAGTCTTTCTAGTTGCGTATTTTTCATAGTCTTATATTTCAACAGTTTTACGACAAACTGTGACTTTTTTGCCGTGGAAATTATTTTTTAAGATTGACAAACATATGTGTAATTCGTGGCACAATTCAAACGGGATCGAAAGATACGTTTTCTCTCTCCATTGACTTCAATTCATACTTTTTCCAAAATAAGGTCCCATGGAGGTCCCCGGAAGGGGAGGGACTTCGCCTCTCTATTAGGGTATCATGTTAGAAATGTTTTATGAACTAACATTCCTCGGGTTGTTGATTACTTACAGCAATTGTATTAATAGTGCACTGAAGCACTCAATCACAAAAATGCTTGTTTTGGGATTTTTTGTTATAATTGAACAAAAATAAAACCATCCATTGGTCTGGGATCTTAAACTGGATGCTCTTTTGTTCCAGTGAAATGGTTTGACCCAGCAGCTCTCACTGGCACTTAACTAGAGATAAATAAAACATACACTCCCATCTATCTATATCTCCCTGTCTTTTTTGTGTCACTCACACACACACACACACACACACACACACACACACACACACACACACACACACACACACACACACACACACACACACACACACACACACACACACACACACACACACACACACACACACACACACACACACACACACACACACACACACACACACACACACACACACACACACACACACACTGTATACACTCAGCTTTGTTTCTATTCACCTTAAAACACAACTACTCATTCTCTCTGCTTTTCCCAGCCTCTTTTGGCGTTCAGCTGCTCCATATTGCATACAATTGTTCATTTATTAGCATGACTTGAATATGTTCGTGCAGGATAAAGAAAAGGTTGCATTACTGATAATAAAATAACACATTAGTCATGAAATACATTTACTTAAGTATGAATTTGAGGCGCTTGTACTGTTTGCATAGTATGTAACTTTAACTTCTACTCAATTACAATTCAGAAGATATTATTGTTATTTTTACTGCACTACCTTCCAGTAATGGGAAGTACATATACTGAAGTATTGTAGTCAAGTACTTTTTGGACATATTTGTTTTTTTACTTTAGTATTTCACTTGCCACTTGAGAGGCAAACATCATACTTTTTACTCCACCACATTTACTTTAACACTCACAGTTACTGGTTACTTTTTTTTTACATATAAAAACATGTGATATATACTGTTATGGTATAATGCAGAACTGTACTACTAATCTACACAGTATTTGTATTTCCATTTGGTCCGCATTGACTACAACACTAAAATAATCTTATATTCTAAAAACAGGATAATATAATAACCATAATGAAATAATACTGTGAAAATATCCATTGTGTATAATAGTATACATTTATCAGATGATACTTCTGTACTTTATATTATTCTGAATGGGCCATTGCGCAGAATTAATACTTGTTTTAAAGTACAATTTTATGCTTATACTTCTGTACTTTCTTAAATAACATTTTATTGGAGTATTTTATGATATTTTAAGACCATAGTAAAGGTTCTGATTATTTCTTCCAATACTGTTACGTTCATTTTATAGCTTTAGTTCCTTTTAGATTATATTTGTTAAGCTCTCAGAGAGCAACTAATCTGAACGCAATGTGCAAACACTGAGACACAATACAGAAACCAGTGTTGTAGTCAGTCACCAATTCTCGAGCCCGAGTCCAAGTCCGAGTCACCCAAGAAGAGTTAGAGTCAAGTCTGAAACATCATGGACTGTGTTCGAGTCCGAGTCACAACTCCGAGTCATCATGTCTTAATCTGCGTGGATATATTTGTTTCAATGTAGTTGTTGGTTTGGTTCTTATCAATCAATATTTTTTATTGTCTACATTGCTTGTATCCTTTTATTTTCTGCATGTCTTTTATTCTGTCTATTTTATACTTATTTGTGTATTTAATTCCTGTGAAGCATTTTGGGCTGCAATTCTTTTGAATGATGCTAAACAAATATAAAGCTTAATTTTAATATTATTATTGTCAAGGTTGAGTCGAGTTCCAAGATTGCCTCCGACGCTCCACTCAGGCACCTCCAAAGAGCTGCTTTACAAATAAAAACGGTCTACATTAAACACAATGACCCACTGTCACCATTTCAGGTTTATTTTCGGTTAACTTAAAAGAAACTGAGAGGACATTGACATTATTATTCCACTGACCTAATCACTGTACTGAATGACTTTTATTTTATTAGGGATGGGTTCATAAACATGAATAAATAATAATAATCATTCTTGGGCATCAAAGTCAACTTTTTCAATGTGGTTGTTTTCATTTCTTTTTTGCAATTTTCAATGTTCAAACAGTCACAAGAAAACAGTGAACTTCTGCTCATGGAATTCCAAGTTGTCCCAGTCTTTTCCTCAATCTTCCTTTAAAATAAAGAGCATTTTGTGCTGTTCTTATTCTAAAATGTAAACATGAACTGGCCTTGCAGGTGAAAACACAGGGTAAATATTAGCAAAAAACTGAACAGGAGCAAAAAGTCGCCGTACCGTAGTGTTATCAAGTGTGGAAACAGGATGAAGTGGCAAAGACTGGAGATGAGGACCCGGGCTTCTGTACAGGTGCAGGTGAGTAGTAGCCATCAGGAAGAACGAGCAGCAGCTGAGCAGGTGTGGAGGTGGGAAGGAGGGTGTATGTCCGCCAGGCCCAGCCATCTAACTGGTAATGGGTTGGATATTTGCATACACGCTCCAAAATCTTTAAAACATGTCCCGAAACATGGGACCCTCAATTGCTCCGAGTCGCCATGGAGCAGTTGGGGGTTCGGTGCCTTGCTCAAGGGCACCTCGGCAGTGCCCAGGAGGTGAACTGGCACCACTCCAGCTACCAGTGCGCACTCTGATTAGGTCTTATACCAAGCGACCCAATCCAAATCCCTACAGTCAGAGCTACTTAAAGTCTCTCCCTCTGTGTGATTAATTCAGTCACCGTTGTAGTAGGATATGTTGTATGAAATATAATGTTATACCATATAGTAATAAGGGACTAATGGGATAATTATGGTAATTGATGTTAAGAGCATATTGTGTGTGAACTAGGTTAAATAAACAATGTTGGTCAATGTAGTGCAGGGAATGCGACCATGGACATGTGTACGGAAACGGATGTGAAAAAGGTTTAGAACAAAGAATAGGGGAGGTGGTTTATCATCCCTCACTCAGGTACACCAATAACAAACATTAAGGCTTTAACTATAAAAATAATATTGCAACTTTTGTTCCACAGTATGGTCCCGTGGTCTGCTCAGACTTTGTTTTCTATCTTTGACAGAATAAAGTTACTCTGCATTGTACTTTGTCTGCCTCCAGCGAAACAATTAAAAAAGTTAAAAAGTTGAGAGGAGGTCGGGACTCTTCAACTAGCCCAGGCAAGGATTTCTTCCAAGACTAGCTGAACTTAAAATCACATACATCAGGGATGAATGTCCTGAAAGAACAGTCACAGGTAATGCTCTTTGCCTACTGGGATGACATTATGTCGCGTTGAAGGTCAAACAGATAGAGCGGCTTGAGTTTTAGGCGAGCCTGCACTTTGCTGTGCCCTTGAAGGTCCCGTCAGGCTTCATTTCGGCTGAGTGAGCTTTTCTGTTTCAGGGTAGTTGGAGAGATGGCTGCCTGTGTTGAGGGTGACAGCGATCAGGCTCACAGCTCATTAGAGGCAGCTGAACTACCAGGCCGTTCCTGTTTTAATTAGATACTTCGAGAAGCAAGTAGCTTCCTGCCTGAAGCCAATGTTCTCCAAGGTTTAGTTCGTATCTGTCACTCACACAGATATAGTGTACAGTATATCAAATTTGTAATGGTTTTAATACTTGCTCCGAAATCTTCAAAACATGTCCCGACATTTAAAAAAAAGAGAGCCAGTAATACACCAGCTATAAACAGCGGTAATAATAAAATATGTTCTATATGGTTGCATTATTATATATATTATAAATGATTTATTTTTTTCTCTCTTTATGCGTTACTATTACCAAATATTTGTGTTTTAGAAATACTAGCTTTAAAATTATGACTACATTTTCCTTTCATTTTATTTGTTTTTATCCTATTTTTTTTGTAATTTTAATTTTAAATGTTTGCATTTAATTTGTATTCATTTATTATTATTGTCATTATGTTTTATTTTTCCCATATTTGTATTTATCCAATATTTTGATCCTCCTATTTTTAGCAACATTTCATTATTATTTATTTTTGTCATTATTATATAACCTTGCATGTAGCTTCATGTGCGTTCTAGTGAGGTGTGATTGGTGGAGGCCGTCGGGGGCGTCCACTGCCTGAGAGGCTAAACACAGGGCAACAAACTCCCAATGGACACTGTGTCAGGAAAGCTACTCCAAGAGTAAATCCATATGTCATTATCATAGTAGACTGTAGGTTATTATACATGTGTTGCTTTGTGTGTCTCTGCAGAGATTGCTTCATGCTAATTAAGTAATCTACAGCTTTTTTCTTCTCCAACATGTACATGCCCGAGGCACTGCGGTGGCTAAATGGTGTGCATGTTTTTCCTGCATTTCTTAATTGCACTCTCAGAAAAAAAAAACACACTTTGTTTAATAAGATACTGAGGATCACAGTCAGCCACACAGCATTCATCACATAAATGTAATATACAGTGCATTATTAACCACCCTAAAGTAGATTTCTTTGCAAGCCTTACACAGAGTCCATCTGAAGCTGGTTGCAGGCTCAGTGTGAACTGTCAAAACAAATTGAAAAATATGCAATACATAACATTAAGGTCTATATGGTTATCTTTGAGTGATAATATAGAATGAATCATCTTCTTAATAATAGGTATATTATGTTCCCTGCAGGCATAGCTGAATCAGTTCCAGAGAACGAGGTTCAGATTGCATCCATGCCCATGGTTGCACGCCCAGATGAGCACACAGGACGATAAGCCCTCATTGTCATATCAGAGGAGAAATGCTGCAGTGTCCACCATGAAAAATGCATGGGCCTTATCTTTGAGCACATTTGCATTTGAGAGCCTTATCTCACCTGGCATCTCACGGCAGCGTGCACGTGCACCATGACATTATTCCTGAAAAAAGCATGGGTAAGATTCAGGGAACATTAAGCTTAAAGGGGCCCTATTGTGCTTTTTTCGGATATCCCCTTTCCTGTAGTGTGTTCTATAGGTTTTTGTGCATGTAAATGGTCTGCAAAGGCTAAAATCTCAAAGTTCCCTCCAGAGGGTCTCCCACACCCAACCATCCTGCCTGAAACACCTCCATTGGACTCCTTTGTCTACTTCAATAACATGGTGAAAGAAAGATATATGGGGACCCGGCCTGTCAATACATGTACGTCTGCGGGAAACACTTCATTACAGCTACACGTTGATGGGAACATTGTGTTGAGTTCAATGCTGTTGAAATGTGATCATATGCTCTGTACATAGGGTTGGGAGGGGATTTGTTTACATTTACTAGTTACCTGCAGAAAAAGGTTATCATTAACCTGATCTGAGTATCAAAATAAAAAAAGCAATGCAAATAAATCCAACAGAAATATCAATAAGACAACAGAACAATGTGACCTTAGAAAAGAAGAAACCAAGATAATAAGTATCAAAAATGATTATATTTGTAGTAAAACCTGGCTTTCATTAAGCATATTGAGTCAGTAGCCTGTACACCATCAATGAAACACATGAGCACATACTACAAAGCAGAGATACAATCTGAGCTGACAGAAAATACTCTGTTTTAGTTTAATATGCACAGTTGGGCCCACACACACTATTTTATGAACTCATAGATTCATCTACTGAATTAAAAAAGAAATAATTAACCAAAGAAAGTGAAAACAGATTCAGGCAGCAGGTGTAGAGATTCAGTTTATTTATTTGTTTTATTCTTTTTAAACATTGTGCTCCTGCTCTAATGTCAATTGTGTTTAAATGTAGCATTTATCTGACTGGGTCTTATTTGATGTAACTGTAAGGGAATACAGTTACCTTTTTTGTATCCTGATAATATAATCCCGTTACATGTAATCTGTTCCCCAAGCCTGTGTGTACATTCACTGAGACAATTTGTATGAAGCTTGGTGATCTGCCACTAACACATAGGTTACATTTTGCTGACCTGTGTAGGACACCTCTCCGCCTGCTCCACTCTGCAGAGGCTTAACTTTAAAGTCATTGTTGTAAATTGTCTCCTTTGCTGCTACCTCTCCCTGTCTGGGCTTTTTGTGTCTTCAGTGACCCGTCCTGCTCCTGAAAGTAATGAATGCAGACCTGCTGTTCCCTCTGGCCTTTTCTGCCCACTCTTTCTCTGTGTGCCCTCTGATTCATCTGCTCCCCTCACACTGATGTTTAGGTCACTGACTATGCTAATATCCTGAATAATATGCTACAAAGATCCATTGAATATTCATTAACTTATTTTAATACATCCAGCATGACAGTTGGGGAGCTAAGACTCGATGTCATTGTCAAAGGTGTGGCTTAACTTTGTGCTTACTGTTCTGTCTAGACTTCATGTCAGAAGGATTCAGATGATGACGTTTTTGGTTTGAATTTTAGATAAGAAATTAGGTTCCTTTGGGTGGTGATTACCAGCCTTTTTGGTTTTTGATCTTTTAAAGAGAGGTCATTTTCATATATTTATATTGTGTTCCTCTACTGTGACATGTCTCCTTGCTTTAATGTTCAAAAAGCTCTTTATTTGTCTCATACTGCCTATGTTGCAGCACCTCTTTTCACCCTCTGTCTGAAACCAGAGCCCAGCCTGCTCTGATTGGTTAGCTGGACGGCTCTGTTGTGATTGGTCAGCGGCTTAGAGATCCCCATAACATATGTGTTGGAGCGCTAGCCAATACAAGCGCTAGTGTTACATAGTGATATCACTATGTTACGGAAGTAACCAAAGGAGTCCAATCGTGGCGCAAAAACCTTCATAACTTCAGGAGAATATAAATAAAAAAACTAATGCTGTCAAAATGATCGCGTTAACGGCGGTAATTAATTTTTTTAATTAATTGCGTTAAAATATTTAACGCATTTAACGCATGTGCAGAATGGCCCGCCCCATACATCCCACTGTGGCAGCACCAGGGTATGGCTGGGGTAGGCTACACCCATACCAATAAATGGCTTAGCCCCACCATGCATGAAAAATGATGTTAAAGTAAGCAAAAATAAAGTCCGCCAACTCGCACCGAGAATTGCACAGACAGCAGTTAGTAAGATTGATTTCAGTAGCCACTTGTCTGGAAATACCGAAGACTAGAAACGGTTTTGAAAACTTTTGTCACGTAGTGATCGTCTTCTCAATAGAACATCTTTGATAATGTCTTCTGGCCAATCAGAATCAAGATAACGGCGTGGTGGTGTTGTTGCAGGAAGTCCCGACGGAGAATACTTTTGCTGTAGTACAGGGGTGCACATAACTGGTACGCAGGTTATGTGCGTAATCTAGGGTGACCAGATGTCCCGCTTTGCGCGGGACTGCACAGCATTTTCACGACTTTTGCATATTTCATTTTGATTGGCTAAAACGCTTTTCTAAAATCAGCTTTATCCAATGGCTGTTGAGAAAGCAAGGAAGCCTATCATCACGGGGGTGTGTTTGCTGTCAATCAAACTGTAACACACGGCGGGTGCTGGTCAAGTGTTAACCAATGAGAGTAACTCACTCACACACACCCCGCCGCGGCCCCACCAAACAACAACAACGAAAGTCAGCCAATAACCCAGGCGACGCAGCAGGTTATGGAAATAGGAGGAAACTGAAACTACAGCTAAGAAGAAAAGAAGATGCACATACAACAAAGACTGGGAAGACACTTACCCGTGGGTGAAGCCAGTGCAGATTTTTTGCAATCATTTCAAATGGCGGTGAATATGACGTCAAAAGACACAGAGAATGCGATTCTCACAAGAAACGTGTCGCTCAAAAAGAGACATCCCACTCTTTGGAGACATTCCTACTCAAACCAAAACATGATGGCCACTCAGACAAGGTAACAGCAGCAGAAATAACCAGTGTTTACCATACAGTGCAACACTCCCAATCATACAGGTCAAATAACTGTGGTAACAAGCTAGCGCCGACCATTTTTCCAGACTCTGAGATAGTAAAGAAAATGTCATGTGGTCGTACAAAAGCAGCGTCCATAATAACAGACTTGCTTGCCCCTGCCTCTGCCTCTGTGGAGAGTTGTTTGACAGAGTTAAAGACACCAGTGGTTCTAGGTGACAAAATAGCCCACACACTGTGGGGGGGCCCACCTGTTGTTGCTGTGATGGACAAAACTGAATGATGTATTATTATGTTTTTGTTCCCTCCTGGCCAGTTTTGATTTGTATTTGTGTTTTTATTTTATCTATTAATTTACGATAGTTGAATTAGGAAGATGCATTTCTAAACACTTGAAGTGAATAATGCCTGCTGCCTTGGTTAGCCTTAGTTTACTTTGCTTTATCAAGATACTAAATTGTTACTGCATTTTGACTTCACTTTCTGACATTGTTTATTGGATGCTGTTGAATAAACCAAATGAAACAGAATAGAAATAGAGATTTTTTTCCCGGGGTGCTGTTGAGAGGGTGTCCCACATTGTCCCACACAAACACTCCTTGTCCCACATTTGGTTTGTTGGGACCTGGTCACCCTAGCGTAATCTGAAATGCGTACCGTGTAGTGCCGAGAGACGGGAGTCGGAGGCGGGGTATCGAAGGTACAAGCTAGACTTTTATTTAACATCAGAACAACATGTAAACAGCTTTTAGCCCGTGAAGATAAGACCGGGGGAAACAGGAAGTCCGGTCAACTCACTAATGTCCGTGCGGAACAATACCCCAACCCATAGTTCCGTGGGTGAATAATGTCAATCACCACACAAGCCCCCCCAGAATTCACCCATAGTCAAAAACCCTCGCGCCTAGGAGGAAGTGCCGCCCGACCCCGGCGCGTACGGACCACATGGGGCTGAGGAGGGCGGGGGCGCAGGCGAGGGCAGGGCAGGGGCGCCAACGAGGGCATCCCACAGGGGGTGGGGGGCGGGACATGGGAGGGCGGCCCCGACGTGGGGGCAGAGCCAACTCCAACGGCTGGAAACGTCCACGTGAGCAGGCTTAATCCGATCAACGGACACAGTCTCAGGCCTGCCACCAACGTCCACCACCAGGCTCTTGTCCCCGTGACGTATGACCCTGAACGGACCGTCGTAAGGGGGGCGCAGGGGACCGCGGTGAGCGTCGTGGCGAATAAAAACGAAATCCGCCGACCGTAATCCGGGGGACACCCGGAAAGCTGGGTTGCTGTGCTGCGACGTGGGGACGGGCGTGAATGTCCCGGCGGTCTCCAGCAGGGAGGAGCGCTGCCCGGCTGCAGACCAGGGCACAGTGCGGTGGGAATGAATTCCCGGGGACCCGTAGCGTCTGGCCATAGACGAGCTCCGCCGACGAGGACTGCAGGTCTTCCTTGGGGGCACACCCTGAGGCCCGAGCATAACCCACGGGAGCTTATCCACCCAGTTGCCGTCTGTCAATCCGGCACGCAGTGACGCCTTCATGGATCGTGAAACCGCTCACACAATCCGTTAGCCTGGGGGTGATATGCGGTGGTGCGGTGCAGCTTGACCCCCAAACCCACAGCAACAGCGTTCCACAGGCTCCGAGGTGAACTTGAACCGCGGTCAGAGGAGAGGTCAGACGGGGTCCCGAAGCGCGCCACCCACGTGCCGATGAAAGCGCGGGCGACGTCGGAAGCTGACGTCGAGGTGAGGGGAACGGCCTCGGGCCAGCGGGTCGTCCTGTCCACCATCGTTAACAGGTAGGTGAAACCGTGAGAGGGGGGAAGCGGACCTACGAGGTCGACATTGACATGGTCAAACCTCCTCTCAGGAACCGCAAACAGTTCAAAAGGGGCCCTAGTATGGCGGTGGACTTTAGCCCGTTGACAAGCCATGCAATGCGTCGACCCAGGACTTCACGTCCTTCTTAAGCCCCTGCCACACGAACTTCTGCGACACCAACTTCACGGACGGTTTCCTACCGGGGGTGGGAAAGATTGTGAACCGCCTCAAAAACGGGTCGGCGCCAGTCCGTAGGGACTAGCGGTCGAGGCTGGCCCATGGAGATGTCACACCACAGCTTCGCGCCCGAGTCACCGACCGTGACCTCCTCCAGTTGCAATCCCGTGACCGAGGCCTTGAGGGTCCTGGACCCCGTGGTCAGAGGCCTGGTCAGCGGCCATGCGGAGGTAATCGAGGCCCAGCTGCACAGCTCCGATGACCGCTCTGGAGAGGCAGTCCGCGACCACGTTAGCCTTGCCAGCGATGTGTTGTATGTCCGTGGTGTACTCGGAGATGTACGAAAGCTGGCGTTGCTGTCGGGCGGACCACGGCTCGGCCACCTTGGACATGCAGAAAGTAAGTGGCTTGTGATCCACGAACGCCGCAAACTCCCGGCCTTCCAGCAGGAAACGGAAGTGGCGAACAGCCAAATAGAGACCAAGGAGTTCCCTGTCGAAAGCGCTGTACTTGCGCTCCCTGGGAGTCAACTGGCGGCTGAAAAAGGCAAGCGGTTGCCAGGCGCCGTCGACCCATTGTTCATGCACCGCGCCCACAGCGTAGTCAGACGCGTCCGGTGGTGATAGCGATGGGGGCCCTGTGTGACGGGTGAGCCAACATGGCGGCTTCGCTCAGGGCGGCTTTGGTGGCATCGAAAGCGGCTTCCCTTTCAGCCGTCCAGTCCTATGCCTGGCCGGGGGACTTGTCCTTGAGGGCCTCGTACAGCGGGCGCATGGTGTGGGCCGCCCGGCGGATGAACCGGTGATAAAACGTCACCATCCCGAGGAACCTCTCGGAGCGCCCGAGCTGTAGACGGTCGTGGAAAGGCGGACACGGCCTCCACTTTCGATGGGAGGGGGGCGGCTCCATCTTTGCTGATGAGATGCCCGAGGAAGTGGATGGAGGACAACCCGAACTGACACTTTGCCGGGTTGATAATCAGGCCGTGTTGGCTGAGCCTCGCAAAAAGGACACGGAGATGTGCCTGGTGCTCTTCAGAGGAGGAGGCTGGCGACAAGGATGTCGTCTAAATAGACGAAAATGAATGGCATGTCTCTGAGCGCCGAATCCATCAGCCGCTGAAAGGACTGAGCTGCGTTCTTAAGTCCAAACGGCATACGCAGGAACTCGAAAAGCCCGAACGGCGTAATCACCGCAGTTTTGGGACGTCTGAGGGGTGCACCGGAACCTGATGGTAGCCCCGCACCAGATCCACCTTGGAGAAAACCAGCTTGCCTGCCAGGTGTGAAGAGAAGTCCTGATGTGAGGGACCGGGTAGCGGTCTGGCGTAGTGGCGTCGTTAAGGCGGCGGTAGTCACCACACGGTCGCCAGCCACCGGCTGATTTAGGGACAATGTGGAGCGGCGAAGCCCAAGGGCTGTCCGAGCGGCGGATGATGCCCAGACGCTCCATGCTGTCGAACTCCGACTTGGCGACCGACAGCATGTCAGGGTTGAGCCGCCGGGCCCTAGCATAGACTGGGGGGCCTTCAGTGTCAATGTGGTGCTCTACCCTGTGTTTGGTAGTGGCAGCGGAAAAGGTGGGCTGCGTCAAGTCGGGAAACTCACTGAGAAGGTGCTGGAACTTGTCACCCTGTGAGAGTGAGCTGGAGAGCCCGCTGAATGACGCCTCGCCGCGGGTACATGCGAACGAGGCAAACGTCAGTGCGTCCACCAGGCGGCTGTTCTTGACGTCCACCAGCAGTCCGTGAGCGCACAGGAAGTCTGGGCCAAGGAGGGCGAAGGAGATGTCAGCCCGTGATGAAATCCCACTTAAACCGCTGACCCTCGAAACACAGGTCCACTGTCTTTGTGCCATAGGTGCGGATAGGGGTGTCGTTAGCGGACGTCAAAGGTGGGCCGTGGCCCCCACCCGGTCGGCCGTCCTCCACCGTAGCCGGCAGGACGCTCCGCTGGGCTCCCTGTGTCACAAAGGAGTCTGCGACCAGAGAGGGTGTCCCTGATGAACAGGAGCCGGTTGGATGTGCCCACGCTCGCGGCCACTACCGAGCGCAGGCCTTGGCGTTTCCCGTTGTAGGTGCAGGGGGGACGGCACATCCTCGCTTTCGCCCCATAGCGTGCATGGTACTGACACAGGCCAGGGCTGGAGTCGCTGACGTCGGCCCTGGAGCTTCTGCTAGGTGGCATGCCTCTACCAGGGAAGGAGCCGCTGCGTGTCGGGGCCAGCACCTCAGGGGTAAAACGCTGGGTGGCCAGGAAGAACCGGTCAGCTTCTTCGGCTAAAGCGCGTGGATCAGTAATAGCCGTGTTAGCGAGCGCTGTCTGAACATGCGGCGGCATGTGCCGAAGAAACAGTTCTATGAACAAAAAATTGGGTTCTTCCGTACCTCGCAGGTTGAGCATCATTTCCATGTGGTCAGAAGGCTTGCTGTCTCCCAGGCTATGAATAGCGAGCAGGCGTCGGGCCCGTTCCGACCGAGACAGCTCGAAAGTCTTTAGCAGGAAAGCCTTGAACGCTGCATATTTATCCTGGGCAGGGGGAGATGTAATAAAGCCCACCGTCCGGGTCGCAGTGGAGCTTCCCAGTGCCGAAACGACGTGGAAATAGCGTGATGCGTCATCAGTTACTCCGCGGAGGGCGAACTGAGCCTCCGCCTGTGCGAACCATGCAGCCGCAGATGTATCCCAAAACTCCGGCAGTTTGAAAAAAAACGGCGTTATTTGCCATGCTCGGTTCAGTCTCGGATCCTTCTACGAGACTTATGTCGGGGTCACCAATGTAGTGCCGAGAGACGGGAGTCGGAGGCGGGGTATCGAAGGTACAAGCTAGACTTTTATTTAACATCAGAACAACATGTAAACAGCTTTTAGCCCGGGAAGATAAGACCGGGGGAAACAGGAAGTCCGGTCAACTCACTAATGTCCGTGCGGAACAATACCCCAACCCATAGTTCCGTGGGTGAATAATGTCAATCACCACAACCGTCACTTTTGTCACAAAGCGCATTTGCGTACCGACATACTTGTGAAGCTTTTCCAGAAGGCGGTTAAATCACCGGACGACAGAGTCGGTCTCCGTGTGCACAGACAGCACAGACTGCTGTTAACGTCGGTCTGTACAACGGAATTGTGCCAAAACTACGCCAACCGGCTGCGGAGGGAGACTCCCCCCCTTCACTGGAGAACTGCGCTAAAACAGCTGATCACAACGTTCACACTCTGTGGTCACGAAGTACTCCACTAGCCCCCCTCCCCCGTCGACTTTCCTGAAGTACTCCCCCGTTGATAGAAATCAACACGTAATGAATTAAGACCCCAGGGTTTGATGATTGATAGGTGTGTGGGCTGTCTTTCATTTTGACACACAGAAAGATGTTATAATGAACATACATACTGTATGTGAAATGGATATATCCGCCTTCTTTCATTTATCTTTCCATTCCCACAACAATATACATAAAGAAATGGCATATTTTGGACATAGTTCGAATGGTGATTAATCATGATTAATTAATTTTTAAGCTGTGATTAATCTGATTAAAAATGTTAATCGTTTGACAGCCCTAAAAAAAACATAATAGTATATATGCACTTCAAACTGGTGGTGTTTGGCAGTGATATAGCTTTCTGCATGGCAAGATCTGTTTGCGATCCAGACCATTTTCCATTCTAAACAGCTACAGGATGAAAGTGTGAAACAACACTCATGGTCTTATCCTTCTCAGTTTGGTGATAGCCTGTTTTTTTTCCCCCATGAGGTTGACATTTGTAGTTTTTGGTTAAATGTTTCTTTACTTTTTATGTCTCCACTATCAGGTCTAAACTTCATTTTGTCTAATACTTTATGACCACATATCAGAAGAACAAATGTAATTCCCATCACACTCAGTTGTACTTTGAGTTAACGGCATATTCATATAAATAAAATCAATCAATCAAATTTCAAATTAAATTAAATATAAATAAAACAATTCTAACCCCTGATTTTAACATGGTTTTATTTTTGAAATACCTTTTAGATAAGTAACTCTCAGAATAAGAGCTAGCTGACAGTGTGAATAACAATGTGAAACAGAGTTTCTGATAAAGAACATATGTTATCAAAAAGTGCAGTTGTTGGTTTGACCTTTAGTTTTGTAAGGTTCTTTAAAATTATAACACACACATGACTTCATTTCTTTTTCACCTGGAGCTCATCTGCACGTCTAAATAGCTTGACCTTGCCTGTGGCAACGTTTTTAACCTTCATTGATTTACAGTATGGAAGGCTTTTTTAGCCTTCTTCATATACTTGCTAGGGGTTGACAAGTTTAATCTAGTACTTCCAACTTGTGATTTATCATGATTAAACACAGCGTATTTTGATTGAGGCGATTGCATTTTTTAAATCAATTTGACATCACTACAAATATTAGATTATGAAATAAAAAATGTTTTGAGTTTCTTGAGATTTTGACTTTGGAAATCAGGACCCAAAAGCAGCACAAAAGAGGGGAGTGATTTCTACATGTAGTATTTCTATGTTGACATTAATAAGAGTGGCCTTACTTGCCATTGTTTCTCCCGCAGGCATCTATGCCATCTGTAAAAAAAGAGGATGGGCCTGGTGAGATGTTGCTTTTTATTCTCATAAATAAATAAAAGGCATCAGTGTGTGCTTCACTTTCACTTCACCCCCTTGGATTGTTTTACAACATGGCAACCGTTCAACCATGTCCTTACCTCACTTCCCCTAAAACAAATTAAGTCGGAGCACCTAAAGAGATTTAGTTTGAGTAGAAGAAGTAACCCCCCCCCCCCCCCCCCCCTCCCCTGATTCTGATATGTGCATGTTTGAACCCTCTCCTGCAGAGTTAGTGGGACAGAAGAGGCTGAGATGGCGTTGCAGGTGCTCTCAGTCTCCATTTCCTATAAAAGCCTCTTCAAACGGAGATGCTCTCCACGCGCTTCAGTGGAGACGAGCCGGAATATTCTTTGAAAAAGCCTTTTTCATTTTCTAAAAGTGGGGTCAGCGCTTCAGAGAGAGGACTAAACCATCAAATAGAAATCTTTGTGTTTTATTATTAATAATGCTGTTTGTACTGCAGGAGCGGGAGGAGGTGTCTTGGTAACCAGTTATGATATGTTCTCACATTTTTGAGAAACACAGAATAAAGAAAAGCCTCAAACTTGAAAATAACTAACTGAAAGCAACGACATTCTTATTCAAAAAATGATAGATGATCAATTAACATCTAATTTAAGTAACTCATTGGACTAGTTATAGCTCAAGTGTATGATTCTACTGCTACACATTGTGCAATGGCAACCCAAAATGTTAATATAAGTGTTCAGTTACGGCTTTTGTGCACAGGAAGTTAGTATGTGAACAGTTACGAATGTTTGAGACATCATTTTATTAGATGAAATTCTGATTATAAGAGCATACAAGTCCTGGTTAGAACAAAAGTGGCACAGTCATACATCAATGCAACCCAGTAAAATAAGTGTTGCCAGATGCTAGCTGAGAGTTAGAACACACTAACGGAAGTCAGTCACAAAATGTATTCAATCTAGCTAGCTCACTAACACCGTAACTTTCATGATATGCATTTTTCGGTCAGGATCGGTTGTTTCCGTGAATGGCCGAATGATGTTTCACGGTAAATGTTGCGGCTGCAAGGAATTGTGGGAGAGCATTTTCTCCTTTCCTCTCCTTTCCTTTTAGTAAAGGAAAGTCCAGTGTTTCCTAAAATAAAGGAGATTATAAAGGAAGTTTCTAAACCAATTCCTATAATCTAGAGCAGGGGTTTTCAAAGTGTGGGTAGGTGAGCCTCCCCTCAGAGAACATAAGATCAGCCGCGCCCCCCCTCCCAATTATTATTGCTGTTATTATTATTATTATTATTATTATTATTATTGTTGTTGCTATAATGCAGGGATATTCAATTGCATTTCAAAGAGGTCCAGTAAGAGAAAATGTAATTAAATGTTCTGTTTTTCGCTGTCTACCTTCCGCCATTTGAAATTACTCCGACTGTTTCTCTCCTCTTGTCGTGTCTCTGTGTGTGTTTGAATCTATCGTGCTGACTGCACCGATTTGATTGGCTGAGAAGCGTCACCTCCTTAAAAACATTAAACAATACATTTTTTAAACCTTTTTATTTTTATGTTTTAAACATATTGTATAAAACTCCCCCACTACTTGGACTATTCCTTGCACCCCTCTAGAATAAGCCCGAATGGTCTCAACCATATTGCATCAGTAACGTGCACTTGTTATTATAACAAGATCGCAAGGACGCTGCTAGCGATCGGAAAATTGAGTGTTGTTCAGTTTGTGTGTTGTGGAACATGCGTGTCCGTGCATGAAAATATACCACACACCCAATTACAATTGCATGTTCAATTCACTACCCTGGAAGTTAATACAATTGTTAAAGTTGGGACAGCCTGTGGACAGCCGTTCTTCCTTGCATGTCAGTCGCCGACACCTTCTTACAGAGGACAGGCACATCTAGCTGCAGCACGACCCGTATATTTCCGCACGCCGTGTTCTCAAGACATATTTTTTTTAACATTTTCAACATGGTGGATAAATCCTTATATGCTCCCGGTAACACACTGAACGTCAACTTTGCCTCCTTATTACACTCAGCCCTACTTTAGTGGGAACAATGAGTCCGCGTCTTTGATGCACAGAGGAATAAACGCAGATCATACTCTGGCTGCAGCCTTGACCGGTACTTGCTTTTGATCAAAGTCAATGCGGAAAACCTGCACTCACACAGGTAGGTGGAGGTGAAGGGAATGAGCACTTTTACAGCCTTTTTGGCGAGGTGGGGGAACTCGGTCTCCACAGAAAGCCACAAGTGGGCAAGTGTCACTTTACTCGTTTTTTTTCTCGTTCTTTTGTGTCTCACGCTGCGCTTCCCCTGAAGCTCTCTGGCGCCCCCCAGGGGAGGCGCGCCTCACACTTTGAAAACCGCTGATCTAGAGAATTCAAAGAGCTGTTATCACTCCCGTTAGGAACGTTCCTAAACTAAACTGACAATTTGAACGCAACCAGGATCTGAAATTAGAGAAAACGTATTGTTATGCAAAACAACTTAGATAATGTAGGACTTGGGACAACAGTGTCTGAAGTTATACGACATTCATGTATAAAGAGCCTTACGAGAACTTTACCAAAAAGAAATAAATCCTGACCTGTCAGCTAAGCGCCTACAGAGTTAACCTGAGCCTGAGGGTGGTTATTATTTCTTATTAAATTAAACACCTTTAACCACTGGAAACAAGTCAAATAAAGTAAGAAAAGAAGGTTGTATCGAAGACAGGAGGAAAACAGGTTATTTCCTGTGTTTTGTCTGAAGATGCATGAGGGCCTGTTTGTGCAGCGTTGGACCAGACCGCGTAATGGATCCAGACTGCGATCTCTGCTGCCCTGCCTGGCCGATGACGCAGGGAGAGACATCACAGGCTGTAACATGAGGATACCTCTATATATTTCATAAACATTGGGTTTTGGTGGGAAAGCCAGGGAGGGCCAATTCTTTGCTTCATGCAAACATCACATTTCCCTCACCTGTGGCGTTTTAATGAGATTTAGCTAAGCCCTGTAGTTCACCACGACACTGAGGGCCTCCACACCACAGTGGGAAGCCGTCCAGGAGTCTGACCTTTCAAAGACAACCTGCAGGCTGATGAAATGATAATAAAGCTGCTGGGTGCCAGAGGCTCCTTCCCTGCTCTCCTCAGACATTTCACAAGCACACTCTCACACTGGAATCCCTAGACTAAATAAAAGGTGAAACAGTAGACACCTGTATGCTGAAGGGACGGATCAAAAGAGAAAATCTGCTATGACGTTCACACAGATGGAGGAGACATCTTGATTTCTGCCTTCTTTTTTTATACTATCAGCAGCTTTTGTACTTCCTAAATTAAAATAAAATATTTCAACTGCATTTTTATCATTCAACTTTAATTTGACTTCCATACTTTGTGTGGAAATTAACTGACTACAACTTGATACAAATCTGTAGGTTTGAATTATGTATTAAGTACATGCACATTATCCAGCTAATTCTATCAATGACAGGATTCACGATATTGATTAAAAAATATTTGATTGATGTTAAAATGATTGCTTCCGCTAATTAAAAAAATGGTCTGTTCCACTTTGTATCAACAGCTGGAGAAACGTAACTCATCAAGGTTTTATGTAACTGTCCAACTCTGTTCACATTTTCTTTTCCATTAACCGCCAGAGCTTGGATGTATAATAAGAACTGGATACAGCGTGGGAGGCGGGGCCTCATTCATTCCTATGAGAGTTGCTCATTCCAATGTATACTAAAGGACAGTAAATCAAAAATATTGTTTAAAACTGGAGAGATTTAAAAATATGCATAAATAAATAAATGTTAACTGTTAAAATAAGATATAAATGAACCTCAAAAATAAAATAAGTTAGCCTACATTTATTTTGTATTGGTTATGGTAGGTTATTGGTTATGTTCATATGATTTGATTAATAAAATGCAAACCGATCTTTTTCATATGGGTGTTTAGAATTGTACCGAGATCAGTCTCTAGTAATTGGACGCTCAAAGTGCACCAGATTGAAGAATTTTACTTTAAAATGTTCAACAAAATCTTCCCGGGGGGGCACCCCCGGACACCCCTAGAGGATGTGAAGTCCACCCCCCAATCAAAACATGTTATAATACTAAATACATTTGAAGCCTTTTTATATAAGCTGTCCACCATGTCAATATGTTTCTCTGTTTGTAGTATATTGGTCTTTTGTAGAGGTTTTTCATTGCCAGCTAAAATCTTGCCTAGGGCAGCAAATTGGTCAGAACCGGCCCTGGTGTCATCCCCACAGCACCCCCCATTTGAAACATGTTCCCACGGCTATGTCATTGGTGCATGACCAGCAACCAAACGGAAGTGTAGTACCGCCGTTTGGCCAGCACGAATATTCTCATCAGACTCCGGCGAACTTCCTGGGGGCTTGTGCCAGAGCCCATACCGTGTTCCTTTTAGTGTTTACTTCCTGTCTGTCTTCTTCTGCTGTTCCCGTTAGTGTTTACTTCCTGTCTGTCTTCTTCTGTTGATTTCTCTGACGTCCAGCGCAAGCCCCCAGGAAGTGCGCTGGACTCAGATGAAGATATTCGTGCTGGCCAAACGGCGGTACTACACTTCCGTTTGGTTGCCAGGTCCAGAAACACTTTTTCCCATTGACTTACATGGGGAAAGCGTGATCTCTAAATCGTTGGATATTTTTTTTTACACTAAATAAACTATCCAGTATGAACACTTGTATAGCCCTTATTAAAAACATTCGTTCCTCAAGTTGTAATAATGTGCTAATAACGTTATTTTGAGAGTTATTTCCCTCTGCATTATGAACGCTCATCTAACCCACGGGACCGCGCCGCACGGCACGTTCATGTTACGTGTCCCGACCAATCAGAGCACACTGTGCTCACAGGGAGGGTGGGGGAGCTACAACGAGTCTTAAAGTTCCCATTTCATGCTTTTCCGGTTATTACCCGTCCCCTTGCGTGTTATGAAGGTTTTTCTGCATGTGAACGGTGTGCAGAGTCAAAACCATTAAATAACACCCTGTAGCGAGTAAAACTCTAACACAGAAAATACCTCCCCAAAATGCCTCGTTGAAACGTCATCATCCATTTGATTCTTCCGGGTACGTGCTTACGAAAGCACGTACCCGGAACTAAATGGGACAATCCGTGGAGCCGTTACGTTAGGTCCGCGGAGCCGTTACGTTAAAGAGCATCTTGCAGGTTTTTATTTTTTCAACATTTATGCTTAAACTTGCTTGAAAATTACAATAAAAAAAGTGAATGCAGGATTTGATGTTTTACGAGACATAAGGGCAGGAATTTAGAGGGAAAGGAGCAATTTTGAGCTCTGCTCTTAAAAACGGCTTTTTTTTAAGGTCATACGTCAAACGCGTCATATTACATCACGCAGGGGACACATCTCCGCTCTCTGACCGCGGGTATAGTAGAGTTGCGTTGAGTAGAGCGGTTGTGTTTTAAGGAGCTGGTATTTTTCGGTAGTTTTCAGTATTGTGTTTGTACAGGTTGCACAAATACCAGCCTGTCAGGACATCGAGTTCACAGTAAAAGGGACCGGAGCTAGCGTTCGTTCCTGGGTACGTTGTGCATCCACCTCCCTGCAGCACATACTCTCCACAGCTTTATCAGGAAACCGTATTACTTCTCTCTCCCCCACCCCTTCGCTGCTCTCTCTCTCTTCCCTCCGGTACACGGCACCTAAGACATAGTGTGGAGTTGCATTAGGTAACGCTGTGGTGGGTGTACTGCTCCAGCCATCTCCTTTGTGTTTGTTTGTTTCCCCCTGTCTGTATTGTTTGTGTGTGCGTGGTGGCTCTCACTCCTGGCTCCCGGCTCAACCTCCACTCACCTGCTGCAATCAGCTCTGCACCCTCCCCGACTACACACCAGCTTTCCATCACGCCATTTACAACGACATATCAACGGAGGCTCCACAACCTTTCTCCGCCAGATCGTCAAGTATCAGCCGTATCTCGCGTCTCTCCTCCGGTACACAGCACCGTAGTGTGGAGTTGCATTAGGTAACGCGAGATACGGCTGATACTTGCGCATTAGTTTCTGTTATGGATCAGTATCAACAGTCCTGCCAGTAACATTACTATATTATCAATGCTACTTTAGTTATAGCCTGATATATAATAGCTCACTTTACAATGTTGTGATGTGACGTTAGCTAACATTCTGTAGCTAACGCCGGTCACTCACCAAGATACCCTCCCCAATCTGATCAATGATGACATGTATAGCCGCATGTCATCATTTCAGCGCTGGTTGTCTTGGTGGTGCCCAGCAAACAATGTGGGCTTCGTAAATAATTGGACAGCCTTCTGGGGAAAACCTGGTCTGATTAAGAGAGACGGCATTCATCCTACTTTGGAAGGTGCAAATCTCATTTCGGCAAACATTTCAGGGCTTTGTGGACTTAATCCATGACAAACTGGAGTTGAGACCAGGAAGCAGAGTCGCAGTCTTACACGCTTCTCTGCGCTCTTTCCTAGGCAGTCATCCATAGGAATCCCGAACCCAATAAAATACCCAATATTAACGGTGTGTGTGTCTGCCCAAGGAAAATTTAAGGTAAAACCTAATAGAGGTGTCATACATAATAACCTAATAAAAGTAAATGTAACAACTACTACAGTGCAACAAAACAGGAAGATTAAATGTGGTCTCTTAAACATAAGATCTCTAGCATCTAAAGCAATATTGGTAAATGATTTAATATCAGATTATAATATTGATATATGCTGTCTCACTGAAACTTGGTTGAGACATGAAGAATATGTCAGCATAAATGAGGCCACTCCACCCAGCCATATCAATACTCATATTGCCCGAGGCACGAGCCGAGGAGGTGGAGTTGCAGCAATCTTTGACTCAAGTTTACTTATCAATACTAAACAAAAATTTAATTATACCTCCTTTGAAAGCCTCGTTTTTAGTCTTACGCATCCGACCTGGAAAACTTTGCAGCCAATCTGAAGTATTATTTGAATTATTTGAAGTATTAAAGTAACGTGTTATGGCAGGAAAGTTCAATCTGGTATATTCATTTTAATGTCACCTTATATATTCGTGGGTGTTACATTTGAAAGTACATTTTTACTGTTTAAATAATAGAGAGGCTTTTCATATATTCCTGAAACAATGTCCCACTACTTAGCAATAATAAATTAAAGCAATAGTCTTTTCTTCCACTTTTCATGTGTAGTCAAAAGGGTGGTTTTATGACCTTTGACATCTGCTTTGCAGTTCCCAGCAAGGAAGAGGCCCTGAGTCTCTAGCTTCCTCTGCTAATTGCTAAAACCCGTATTGATTAGCCCAAAGGGAGATGTGCCTCAGATACAAGACAGTTGAAGCCTTGTAGAATTAATGATTTATCTCCTACAGACCCCAAAAGAGGCCTTGAGACTTGGGTCACCCAGCAGTAAATGAGATAAAGGTCCTTTTGAGCTTATCAATAAAATGTATTCATTCCTAGTAAGCTGACTTTGGGGTGAAGGGAAGTTCAGGGAAGCCATTAAGCGATAAGAACAATTAACTTCTGTTAAAGATACATGATACGATGTTTGTGTGTGTTGAAGATGTTTAGGATGAGTATGAGTATGAGTATGAGTATGAGTATGTGTATGAGTATGTGTCCTGTCAAAGAGTCCTCTGTCATGACTCCAAATCATTGATTGGGGGATCTGCCTGAGGGCAGAGGGACAGAAACACACACACACGCACACACACACACACGCACAGAAGCAACATGGAATCAACAACTGTGGACTTACTACCTGGGATCCCGCCCAGAAGGGAAACCGACCAATGGAACACTGCCAACTCACTGTCTAGCTCGCTCAGAAGTGAACTCTGTGTATAAATGTTGTGATCATTTTGAAGATCGGCGCTCTTGTTTTTGACTGGCCGTTCCTGAGACATGTCTCACACGGGGGTAGAACCTGAGCCCGGACTACTCTGCAGAGTGCTTCGTGATTCTGTGATGTATTTGTATGTTTGCGCCATTAAAGCAGATTATTGTTTAACCCTTATCCTGGCTGCTTTGAATTTGTCCTTCTTTTGAGAACCCGCTCATATAGGAACGGCGCGGAGCAGAGATTCTGCCCCAACAAATCTTATTTGTTACAGTGTACCGTGCACCAGGTCCTTATTCAGAATTCTTATCAGAATTCTCTGAGTTTTTATCAACTTTGGTACTTAAAACAGATAAAGTAATTATCGTAGGTGACTTTAATATTCATGTTGACGATGATAAAAATAGCGTTACTGTTGCATTTAACTCTATATTAGATTCTGTTGGTTTCTGTCAGAGTGTAAATAAACCAACCCACTGCTATAATCACACTCTCGACCTTATTCTGACTTATGTTATTGAAATTGAGCAACTATTAGTCGAACCGCATAATCCTGCTTTATCCGACCATTTCTTAGTAACTTTTGAAGTACCGTTACTAGACTACAAAGCATTAGCCAAAAGCTCCTGCAGCAGAAACCTATCTGTTAGTGCTATAGCCAAATTTAAGGAAGAGATTCCACCAATACTTAACTCGATAGCATGTCTGAATGTAAGGGAGGAAACTTATACAAAATGTACACCACCCCAAATTGATCATGTTGTTGATAGTGCTACAGATGTGCTGCGAATAAAATTAGACTCTGTTGCTCCTTTGAAAAAGAAGAAAATAAAACAACATAGATTAGCTCCATGGCATAATGCCGAAACCCGCAAAATAAAGCAAAAGTCGAGACAACTTGAAAGGATATGGCGTTCCACTAAACTTGAAGAATCTCGTTTAATTTGGCATATTACTCTCAATGAATATAAGAAAGCACTGCGTAAAGCGAGAGTAGCCTACTACTTTTCATTAATAGATGAGAATAAGAATAATGCAAGATTTCTTTTCAGCACTGTAGCCAGGCTGACAGAGAGCCACAGCTCGACTGAGTCTTCTATTCCCATAGCACTCAGTAGTAATGATTTTATGTGCTTTTTTAACGATAAAATTGTTACTCTTAGAAACAAAATCAATGACCTCTTGCCTTTGACCAGTATAGTATTATCAACAGCTCCCGGAAACGTAAGTTCTAATATTACACTAGATAGTAAACTAGAATGCTTTTCAGCCATAAACCTTGAACAATTAAATTCAATGATTCTCTCTTCTAAACCATCAACGTGTATCTTAGACCCGATTCCAACTAAGCTGTTAAAATAAGTTTTTCCATTAATTAGCACTTCTTCATTAAATATTATGAATATGTCTTTATTATCAGGCTATGTTCCACAATCATTCAAAGTAGCAGTGATAAAACCGCTTCTTAAAAAGCACAACCTCGATCCAGAGGATTTAGCCAATTATTGACCTATTTCTAATCTTCCGTTCCTCTCAAAAATTCTTGAGAAAGCAGTCGCAAAACAGCTGTGTGATTACTTAAAAAACTATGATTTATTTGAAGATTTTCAGTCTGGCTTTAGAACACAACATAGCACAGAGACAGCTCTGGTTAAAGTCACAAATGACATTCTAATAGCCTCAGACAAGGGACTTGTCTCTATTCTTGTCTTGCTCGATCTTAGTGCTGCATTTGATACTATCGACCATGATATCCTATTGCAAAGACTAGAGCACTTAGTTGGCATACAGGGAACTGCTTTAGGCTGGTTTAGGTCCTATCTATCTGAACGCTCTCAGTTTGTACGTGTCAACGATGAATCTTCCATGCAAACCAAAGTTAGCCATGGAGTGCCACAGGGCTCAGTGCTTGGACCTATTTTGTTCACACTATATATGCTTCCGTTAGGCAATATTATAAGGAATCATTCTGTAAACTTTCATTGTTATGCAGATGATACTCAACTATATTTATCAATCAAGCCTGATGAAATTAATCATCTAAATAAAATTCAAGACTGCCTCAAGGACTTAAAAACGTGGATGAACTTACATTTTTTAATGTTAAACACGACCAAAACTGAAGTTATTGTACTTGGCCCGAAGAATCTACGAAACAAATTATCTAAAGATATACTAACTATGGATGGCATTAATTTGGCCTCCAGTGAGACTGTAAGGAATCTTGGTGTTATATTTGATCAGGATTTATCCTTTAACACCCACATAAAATCAATTTCAAGGACCGCCTACTTCCATCTACGTAACATTGCAAAAATCAGGCATATCTTGCGTCAAAAAGATGCAGAGAAACTAGTCCATGCATTTGTTACTTCAAGGCTGGATTATTGTAACTCCTTATTATCAGGGTGTACAAATAAGTCAGTCAAGTCGCTTCAGTTTATTCAAAATGCTGCAGCTCGTGTACTAACCAGAGTTAGGAAAAGGGACCACATTACTCCTGTTCTGGCTGCCTTACACTGGCTCCCTATAGAACACAGGGTAGAATTTAAAATTCTTCTTCTCGCCTACAAAGCCCTTAATGGGCAGGCACCATCTTACCTTAAAGAACTCATTATACCCTACTGTCCTACTAGGGCATTGCGTTCCAAGAATGCAGGGTTGTTGGTTGTTCCTAGAGTCTCTAAAAGTACAATGGGAGCCAGAGCCTTTTCTTATCAAGCTCCACTTTTGTGGAATCAGCTTCCAGTTTGTGTTCGGGCGGCAGACACCCTATCCGTTTTTAAGAGTGCGCTTAAGACCTTCCTTTTTGATAAAGCTTATAGTTAGGGCTGATTAGATTCAGTCCCTAGTTTTGCTGATATAGGCTTAGTTTGTCGGGGGACATCTTACTTCTTCCTTCTCTCTGTCTATACCTGTGTACTCTCATGTTCCGATTAACCCAGCTTCCCCAAATTTCTTTCTTTTTGGTGTTTATATACGCCGGGATCCGGAGTCATGGATGATCCTGCGGTCCTGTGTCATGGATCGCGAGTCCTGGATCTTGAGTCGTGGCTGTGGTCCTGGATCATAAGTCCTGGATGGATATCCTCGTGGATTCATCTTCCTATTATACACACATGCATTTCCAAACATTTGGACTACCTATGTTACAAATGTATTATCTTTTCAATTTACACACGGCATCTATTGCACGTCTGTCCGTCCTGGGAGAGGGATCCCTCCTCTGTTGCTCTCCCTGAGGTTTCTCCCATTTTTCCCTTTAAACTGTGGGTTTTCTCTGGAAGTTTTTCCTTGTACGATGTGAGGGTCTAAGGACAGAGGGTGTCGTATTGTCATACGGATATTCTGTACAAACTGTGAAGTCCACTGAGACAAATGTAACATTTGTGATATTGGGCTATATAAATAAACATTGATTGATTGACAGCTGCCCAGTTCTCCACTGGTTCTCCTCACACCACAGCTCAATTTCTCTCCGATGGCCGTTATTACTTCTAATCCTTGGCTGCTCCTGGTCTCTTGGACGCCTAGCAGGCTCATAATTATAAGGTTGTGGTCCGTCATATGCATTCGAATATTCATGTTCAACTTCTTCTGTGTCTTCTGTGTCGAAACTAGCATTGGGATCCATGTTTATTAATACGTTACACCGGGCGCTCTCCCCCTTGTGTCCCCCGTGTTACGTCACACGCGGGAGGTCACGTGCCAAGGCTTTTTTATGCGGAAGTGAACATTTCCTACAAAAACGACGCCAGATGTCACTGTAGTGTATATTTCTGTATATTTTTTTGAAAATCTAGTGTATTCATCATTTTCCTACACATTTATTCACAGGTGTCTTTAACCTGGAAGTTGCTCTTTAAGCACCCGCTGATTGGTCCAAATTGACCAATCCACGGACTTCCTCACAAACACATTCAGTGCAAGCAGCTCTGCTGATTTCTGCTCCCTGGCTGCAGGCTGAAAACAGACAGTTGGGATCGCGGCGAAATTCTCTCTGCAGACCCATTCTCACAGCGTTTATCAACCTTTTTCTTACTCAATATCAAGCCCCACTTATTGTTTTTACTTCGGCTGTGACTTTGTGTGTGCTCAGGGTGAGTTTGGCTGTGTTTCGCTGTGTATCGCTAAACAAGGAAACCACACCTCCACGGAGCTCAGCGCGATTCTCAACGTGAACCAACCAATCAGAGCACACTGTGCTCACAGGGGGGGGGCTGGAGCCATTGGAGCTACAACGAGCCGTTAAAGGCAGAGAGTGAAATTCAGTGAATACACGTAGTTTACAGAGATGCTGTATGAGAAACCAAAGTGATTTTGGAAAATTGCACAATATAAATCTATTCTAGTAGACCTCAACAATGGAATTTTGATTAGTGGAAATGGCCATGAAATGGGACCTTTAAAGGCAGAGAGTGAAATTCAGTGAATACACGCAGTTTACAGAGATGCTGTATGAGAAACCAATGTGAGTTGCGTTTATCTTTACCCATGGATGCACAATAATAACGGACCCATATCGTCTTACTGCCATCCCACGGAGCTGTAATAATGGATATATTGCACATGTTTGCTTTAATTCATTATCATACAACATTGGCTGTATGATTAAATATTGTACCGTAAATGTTGTATTAAATAAAGTTAATATTACCGACGTTAGATTAACGTCCCTTTAGCTTCTTATTGCACTAAGAAGCGTATTGCACTATATATACATCCGTCCATCCATCTTCTCCCGCTTATCCGTGGTCGGGTCGCGGAGGTAGCAGTTCCAGCAGAGAGCCCCAAACTTTCTTTTCCCTGGCCACATCAACCAGCTCTGACTGGGGGATCCCAAGGCGCTCCCAGGCCAGCGAAGAGATATAATCCCTCCACCTGGTTCTAGGTCTACCCCTTGGTCTCTTCCCAGCTGGATGTGCCTGGAACACCTCCCTAGGGAGGTGCCCAGGTGGCATCCTAACTAGGTGCCGGAACCACCTCAACTGGCTCCTTTCGACGCGAAGGAGGAGCGGTTCAACTCTGAGTCCCTCCCGGATGACCGAACTTCTCACCTTATCCCTAAGAGAGACACCAGCCACCCTGCGGAGAAAACCCATCTTGGCCGCTTGTACCCGCGATCTCGTTCTTTCGGTCATGACCCATCATTCATGACCATAGGTGAGGGTAGGAACGAAAATGGCGCGGTAGACAGAGAGCTTTGCCTTCTGGCTCAGCTCCCTTTTCGTCACAATAGTGCAGTAAAGCGACTGCAGTACGGCTCCCGCTGCTCCGATTCTCCGACCCATCTCACGCTCCATTGTTACCTCACTCGAGAACAAGACCCCGAGATACTTGAACTCCTTCACTTGGGGTAAGGACTCATTCCCTACTTGGAGTGGACAGTCCATCGGTTTCCTGCTGAGAACCATGGCCTCAGATTTGGAGGTGCTGATCCTCATCCCAGCCGCTTCACACTTGGTTGCGAACCGATCCAGTGAGTGCTGAAGGTCGCAGACTGATGAAGCCATCAGAACCACATCATCTGCAAAAAGCAGTGGTGCAATCCTTAGTTCACCGAACTTCAGACCCCTTCCCCCACGACTACGCCTCGAAATCCGATCCATGTATATTACAAACAGGATTGGTGACAAAGCGCAGCCCTGGCGGAGGCCAACCCTCACCTGAAATGGGTCCGACTTACTGCCGAGGTCCCGGACACAGCTCTCGCTTTGGGAGTACAGAGATTGGATGGTCCTGAGTAGAGACCCCCTCACCCCATACTCCCACAGTGACTCCCTGGGAACCCGGTCATATGCCTTCTCCAAGTCTCCTCAATCTGAGGTTCGACAATCGGCCTGACCCTCCTTTCGAGTACCTTGGAGTAAACTTTCCCGGGGAGGCTGAGTAGTGTGATGCCTCTGTAATTGGCACACACCCTCTGATCCCCCTTTTTTAAAAAGGGGAACCACCACCCCGGTCTGCCACTCCTTTGGTACTGTTTCCGACTTCCACGCAACGTTGATGAGACGTGTCAACCATGCCAGTCCCTCAACACCCAGAGCCTTCAGCATTTCTGGGCGGATCTCATCCACCCCCGGGGCTTTGCCACTGTGAAGTTGTTTGACGACCTCAGTGACCTCCCCCCGGGAGATTGGTGTCGATCTCCCGTCATACTCCAGCTCTGCCTCTAACATAGAGGGCGGAGTTGTCGGGTTCAGGAGTTCCTCAAAGTGCTCCTTCCAACGCCCTAACACTCCATCAGTTGAGGTCAACAACGTCCCATCCTTACTGTACACAGCTTGGATGGTTCCCTGCTTCCCCCTCCTGAGGTGTCGGACAGTTTTCCAGAACAACTTTGGTGCCGCCCGAAAGTCCTTTTCCATGTCTTCTCCGAACTTCTCCCACACCCACTGCTTTGCCTCGGCCACGTCTGAGGCTGCTGCCCTTCGGGCCTGTCGGTACCTTGCAACTGCCTCGGGAGTCCCCCGGGATAACAAATCCCTGAAGGCCTCCTTCTTCAGTCGGACGGCTTCCCTGACCACCGGTGTCCACCAGGAGGTTCGAGGGTTACCGCCCCTTGAGGCACCTAGGACCTTGAGACCACAGCTCCCCGCCGCGGCTTCGGCAATAGAGGCTTTGAACACCGACCACTCTGGTTCAATGTCCCCAACCTCCATAGGAATGCCCGAAAAGCTCCGCCGGAGGTGTGAGTTGAAGGCCTCCTGAACTTGGGCCTCCTCCAGACGTTCCCAGTTCACCCGAACTACACGTTTGGGCTTACCAGGTCTATCCAGAGGCTTCCCCCGCCACTCGACCCAACTCACCACCAGATGGTGATCAGTTGACAGCTCCGCCCCTCTCTTTACCCTAGTGTCCAAAACATACGGCCTCAGGTCCGTTGATACGATAACGAAATCGATCATGGACCTTCTGCCTAGGGTGCTCTGGTACCACCTACACTTATGAGCATCCTTATGTTCGAACATGGTGTTTGTTATGGCCAATCCATGACTAGCACAGAAGTCCAGTAACAAACCACCACTCCGGTTCAGATCAGGGGGGCCGTTCCTCCCAATCACTCCCCTCCAAGTGTCTCCATCATTGCCCACATGTGCGTTGAAGTCTCCCAGCAAGATTAAAGAGTCCCCTCCAGAAGCCCCATACAGGACTCTTTCCAGGGTCTCCAAGAAGGCCGTATACTCTGAACTGCTGTTGGGTGCATAAGCACACACAACAGTCAGAGTTTTCCCCCCCATAACCCGCAGGCGTAGGGAGGCGACCCTCTCGTCCACTGGGGTAAACTCCAACAACGAAGCACCCAACCAGGGACTTGTGAGTATCCCCACACCCGCCCGGCGCCTCACACCTTGAGCAACTCCGGAGAAGAATAGAGTCCAACCCCTATCCAGAAGTAAGGTTCCAGAGCCGACGCTGTGTGTAGAGGTGAGCCCAACCAGATCCAACTGGTAACGCTCCACCTCCCGCACAAGCTCCGACTCCTTACCCCCAGAGAGGTGACGTTCCACGTCCCCAAAGCCAGCTTCTGTCGCCCGGGTCTGGTCCGTCGAGACCCTCTGCCTTCACTGCCACCCTTCTGGCAGCGCACCCGACCCCATCGCTGTTTCCCGTAGGTGGTGGGCCCGCGGGACGGAGAAGCGGAGGTGTTGCCCACGTTGCCTTTTCGGGCTGTGCCCGGCCGGGCTCCGTGGCAAATCCGGCCACCAGACGCTCGCCGACTAGTCCTCCTTCTGGGCCTGGCTCCAGAAGGGGACCCCGGGCTTCCTCCGGGCCGGGTATCCTCACTTCGTGTGTCGTCTTTCATGAGGTCTTGTGAACCAATCTTAGTCTGGCCCCTTGCCTGAGACCAATTTGCCATGGGAGACCCTACCAGGAACACAAGGTTCCAGACAACACAGCCCCCAGGTTCATCAGGGCACACAAACCTCTCTACCACGGTAAGGTGCTGGTTCTTCAGAGAACACTTTATACAGAACTGTATATATACAGTATATATATATATAAAATATATACTGTATACATATAATATACTGTATATATATATATATACAGTGCAATAATTTTTTCATGCTAAATGAAGCTCTGTTGCTTGGATATCACTAGATCCTGTTACAGCGTAATATAAGTACATAACGATTGATGTGTACATTAGCATAATTACTAGCTAGCCGCTAGCTGCTAACTGCCGCCTCATTAATATCAAATCCATCATAATAACAAATCATTACCATGCTGTCATGAACGCGCGGTGCTGTTACATGTACGCAAATGTACGTGTTTGATTTTGGTTAAAGTTGCGCATGCGCTATGAGCGCACATACGGGTACTTCTCATTTTTTGTTTAAATATTGAAGTTAAAAGCATCAATCTGGTGCACTTTGAGAGCAACATGAGGAGATCTATGGAGACATCTTTCAACACCCATTTGAAACAGAACTGTAAGCAGATTTTTCTTTTGGGATATTTTACAAATCACTCCCCTTTTAAACTCTATTCTTGTTATTTTTTAACAACTTTTTTGTTACTGTCATATCGTATTTTATACCTGTTTTTCATTTACTCTCTAATGTCTCATTAATAATTATAATGATCATATCAAGGTGTGCCTTAACCTCACTGAGCTGAGGTTATTTGAGCCTCTCAGGAGAGAGCTCTCTTCCACCTGGTTGTAGAAAATCTCTTTAAATTCGTTAGCATAGCTAGCTAACCAGATGCTAATAACAACAGATCGCCACTGTGCTTACAACTAAAGACACAGCCACGCAAACACTGCGGTATGTGTACGGCTCCTTATGGGTACTGCAATATTTGAAGAGTTGGAGCGGCGTTCCGGTGCTCTCCATAAGCACTCAAGTCTAGTCTACACTCCTGTCCTTTCAGACGAGACATAACCACGTGAAGACACGTTACGCTCGTGTTGTGTTCAAAGAACCTGTCCTTGGCCAGGAAAAACAGGCACTCGCTTGTTTAATTATTTTGCGATCTAGATTTCTTCTTCTTTTTTGAAGTGAGAAGTTGTCCGTCAGACTAACGGACGGTAGGACTGACGGACCCCCCCCCCAAAACGAAAACTCTTCGGTTCTCCACGAATTACACAAGTCACCCAAAGCAGCGTTAAAAAAGCGGGAGGCGCCGAAAAGCGACTAATTTGCATCACTGTTATACATCCATGGTCCAGCACTCTGTCTTTTAAAGGTCCCATTTCATGGCCATTTCCACTGATCATAATTCCATTGTTGAGGTCTACTAGAATAGATGTATATTGTGCAATTTTCCAAAATTACTTTGGTTTCTCATACAGCATCTCTGTAAACTACGTGTATTCACTGAATTTCACTCTCTGCCTTTGACGGCTCGTTGTAGCTCCAATAGCTCCAGCCCCCACCCTCCCTGTGAGCACAGTGTGCTCTGATTAGTTGGTACGTGAATCGCGCTGAGCTCCGTGGAGGTGTGGTTTCCTTGTTTAGCGATACAAAGCGAAACACAGCCAAACTCACCCTGAGCACACACAAAGTCACAGCCGAAGTAAAAACAATAAGTGTGGCTTGATATTGAGTAAGAAAAAGGTTGATAAACGCTGTGAGAATGGGTCTGCAGAGAGAATTTCGCCGCGATCCGAACTGTCTGTTATCAGCCTGCAGCCAGGAAGGAGAGATCAGCAGAGCTGTATACACTGAGTGTGTGTGTGAGGAAGTCCGTGGATTGGTCAATTTGGACCAATCAGCAGGGGCTTAACGTAACGGCTCCGCGGACGTAACGTAACGGCCCCACGGATTGGTCCATTTGGTTCCGGGTAACGCATGACATCATGAGTTACCCGGAAGAATCAATGGACAGTGACGTATCTCCAACGAGGCGTTTTGGGGAGGTATTTGCTGTGTTAGAGTTTTACTCGCTACAGGGTGTACTTTGAGGGTTTTGACTCTGCAGACCATTTACATGCATAAAAACCTTCATAACACACAAGGGGACGGGTAATAACCCGAAAAGCATGACATGGGACCTTTAATCTCTTTCTTTCTCTTGCGCTCTTTTTCGTTATTTTACTGAGAACAGTTTAGCCATCATGAATCCAATGATTTTTACCCTCACACATATCAAAATGAATATGGAGAAAACAAATGTGTGTTGTCCACAGCTGATGTTAAATTTACCGGACTTCTTTCTGCGGATTTATATGCCTGCACATAGATCATCCTTAGCAACTGTCTGCTCTCCTTAGCAGCTGTGTGTTAGAAACAATTGCAACCTCTGGAAAGTCCAAATTGAACAGTCAGAATTGAGTTCAGAGTTTTCAACTATGAATTGTCATAGGGTGAGAGAGCTTGCACCTGCATTTCGGAAAACAATTGTTCTCCAAAATCAAGGATTTCCAAACTAAAAGCAGACGTTCTGTAAACAAAGACTAACAACGACTTTGTAATGTCAAATACACGTTTCTTGGTAACCCAGTCTCACGGCATTTCGTGTTATAGTCACAACATTTAATCTATTCATTCGTGTTCACCAACACGATTTCCCCCTTCTTTTTTTTTCGTGTCACACAGAACGATTTTAAAAGCAATGTATTTATGTTGGTAGTATGTTTCGTGCCTGCAACACGTTGTGTTGGTGAACACGAATCAATAGATTAAATGTCGTGACTATAGCACGAAATGCCGTGAGACTGGGTTGTTCTAGGTGTTGTTTCTTTGATGACTGCAAATGTTTTATTGAATTAAACATCTCTGTTTTTCACACAGTGGATCTTTCATTCAGAAGTGAAGCTCCTCACTAATGACATGATGTGTGATGACATTAAAATGACATTCTGTGGCATTTCTCTGTTTGCAGGCAGCCCACGGAGGTGACAGACAGGTGTGATGGGAGATAATGAACATCATATAACAGTTTGTCTCAGGTAACTTTCAAAAACAGCAATTCACTTATTATCAGGGCCTGAAGTGGGCCATTACTTAACCGTTTGCAATTACTGCACTTAAACATTCAACTCTTTGTTAGAAAAACAAATGTATCCAAAAATCCATATCATATTCTGATTCTGATCTAATCCAGAGGTCCCCATAATATGAAACCCAGAGCCCCCTCTTAGAATAACTGTGGCTAAAATATCCTGAGCAAACTCTGTAGGCCTTTCTCTCAGAATCCCGTCTTGGTAACAGTAATCATGTTATGTAAATTATTTTGCTGAATATTTGAGTGCAAAAACAATAAGGATATTATTGGAAAGCCTAGCATCTTATCAACAGTCTATATCTCAACATTTGTTTCAGGTCGACGGGGCCCTTTTACTCTACTCCAATGGATGTAAGAAAATGTTTGCGGACGATTCAGTGATTTTTTCCCACACACTCTGCCTGAAACGCCTCCATTGGACTCCTTTGTTTACTTTTGTTGCATAATGACATCACTATGTAACAATAGGCTTCTATAGCACTACTGGTGGGACATCTCTAAGCAGTAAACCAATCACATCACAGCTGGCCAGCTAACCAATCAGAGCAGACTGGGTTCTAGTTTCAGACAGAGGGTGAAAAGAGGTGCTGCAGCACAAAAATAAAGACCTTTTTGAACATTAAAGCATGGAGACATGTCACAGTAGAGGAACAAAATACAACTATAATCCTGAAAAGGAGCAGAATAGGGCCACTCAGGAATTATGTTTTTCTTTATTCCCCTCTCCACAAATTCAATTGGAACTACCACTTATTTCAAATATAACGTAACATGTAATGAAAGATGATTTAATTCATCAAACGGTTTCACCAAAAATCCAAGAGGACTTTTTCCCCATAGTTTACTGGGAGGGAAAGTGTTACTGTCAGTTTGTGGCTGTGATTCAAACATGCAGGCCAGTTTGTCAGGAGTGACATAAGTTAGACTGAATGCCAGAAGCTGGAGGAGTCATTTCTGCTAAAAATCAGCCAGTTGTAATGAGACGTTTCTGTGTTGTACTTCATGTTTTATGTCACTCTGATTCACTGCACAGGGGGAGACTGAAAGCTCCATGTGTATATTTTATGTTTAGTCTATCATGTGCTACACTATCCATCTGAATGAACACCGTGTGAAACATTCATGCCTTTGGCCTTTTTTGGTGTTTCATCTCTGAACCGTTTGTGTGTGAATTAATACAATTATATAACAATTAGCGCATGTCAATCGAATACAAAAATCTAAACGCAATATTAATGAGTGATTGATCAGGATTTATCACAAGTTTAGAATGCCAGTATTCACTTGTGTATTGGGGGGTGATAAAAACAAATACAAGTGTTGTTGTAATAAAGAAATGCACAACAAACTGGATAAATAAATCAGAGAGTTTTTTGCTTTATTATGACATGATTTATTATGACTTTCTTGCTTGATAGTCCGACAATTTTCTGACACTTAGCTAAAGCATCGATAAACTGCAATCACTACCTGTTCCTACAGTGGTGACCTTGTCCAATATCTCCCAGTCCTGTGCAACTTCAAGGAACCTGCACATGGTTTTTTTAAAATGGCTTTCCTCAATTTACTCCATACCTAAATAATGGGGGCAGTTTTGCCGTGACGACAAGGTAGAGACTGTTATTACTGGTCCAGTGGTCCCCTGTCAGCCGATTCCTACACTTTATTTGCCTTTTCACTGCCCCTGCGATTCACTGCCAGGGCCGGACTGGGACAATAAGTCAGGCTGGGAATTATACACCCAGCCAGGCCACTACCAGTTTTCTTCTGTGGCATTTTGCTGGATTTATTTGTCAATATTTACAGCGTTGCTGCCCATAGTGATAGTCCTAAACTTTAAATCTAATACCCCAGAATAAACATATGGACATGGGTTACTATTTAAAACAAATTTGCAAATCTATTTAGGAACCTATCCATGGGAACATATTTTAAGTGGAGGTGGACCTCAAATCCTCTAGGGGGGTCCGGGGGCATGCCCCCCGGTAAAAAACATTTTTTTAAATGTTGGACTTAAATGCATCAATCTGGTGCACTTTGAGGGGGAAATAAAGAGACTACACCCATATGAAACAGAACTGTATACATTTAAATAATCATAACATCATAAGAACATGGCCATAACCAATAACATACCATATCCAATAGGAAAAAACATTGAAACTTGTTTATTTATTTTTGGTTCATTTATAGTTGTGAGTGTGTCTGGGCTCCTGAACCAGCCTCACCCGTCTCCCCCCTCTCCCCCTGCTCCTCTTTGAGGCAGTAGCAAAGACTAGTTTTAGCTCTCAACAAGTTTACCTTACCTTTTTTCACCTAGTTAACATTTTTAAAAATTATTATTCATGCATATTTTACTAATCACTCCCCCTTCAAATGGAAATATGTGTTTACATAAATGGTGACCAAACCGTTTGAGACCCACAGAGAACTTAGACTAAGTTAACTATCTAAACACTCAGAGTCCTTTACCTCACCTGAACTGTAGTTATCAGTCTCTCAGTCTGACAGTAGAGGACTCTCCTCCACCTTGTTGACAGCTCATTATATCCGTTAGCGCCGCTAGCTAGCACCAGATGCTAACAACAACAATACAGTAACCGGTGCGCACGCTTTCTCTCTCGCTCGCTTGCGCCACACATACACGCCCTCCCGAGCTTGAATGACACTAGACCAGTGCTTGAATTGGGCCGGTACTCACCGGTACGCAGTACCGGCACTTCTGATTTTTACCTATGTGGTACCGGCACTTCTTTTTTTTACTCCGGTACTCAGTAAAATGCTGGTACTTATAAGTATGTATTGTGAACGCAACGCTGCGCAAATGTGGGTCTGACTCTGTCTCACAGAGTGTGACTGGCTGTCTACATGATGTGGCCTGCCGACATGGCCACTTTCATACAGATCATACTAATGCCCTCGATTGGTCTCTGTGTGTCATTCAAGCTCGGGAGGGTGTGTGTTAGTGTATGTGTGGCGCGAGCAAGCGAGAAAGCGCACGCACCGGTTACGTGTATTGTTGTTAGCATCTGGTGCTACTAGGGCCGTGGGAGGGGTGCTGAGAGTGCTGCAGCACCCCCTGGTGGAGGACAGGGGATCTGCACTTCCACAAGATTACATTTTTAAAAAATGAATTTTCAGCCTTGATGTAACAACATTCATAATTAAGTAAAGATAACACCCTTTTCACCCCGGTTACATTTTCCATTTGCCCTGTACGATGGGCGCTGTAAGTGATGAAAGTGGGGGATGTTGGCTTGTCAGGCGCCCGCAGCTCACAGCCAGCGTGAGAGAGAGAGAGAGATAGATAGAGAGAGGGGGTGCACGGGTACCGGCGGGGAATGTTGTTGGCTTCTGCTGCGCTAACGGATATAAGAAGCTGTTTCTACAACCAGGGTGGAGGAGAGCTCTCCTGTCAGACTGAGAGGCACAGTGAGGTGAGACTCTGAGTGTTTAGATAGTTAACTTAGTCTAAGTTGTCTCAGTGGGTCTCAAACGGTTCGGTCACCATTTATGTAAACACATATTTCCTTTTGAGGGGGTGGTGATTAGTAAAATATGCATGAATAATAAAAATCAAATGTTAACTAGGTGAAAAAAGGTAAGATAAAGTTGTTGAGAGCTAAAACTAGTCTTTGCTGCTGCCTCAAAGAGGAGCAGGGGGGAGATGAGGGAGACAGGAGAGGCTGATTCAGGAGCACAGACACACTATAAATGAACCAAAAACAAATAATTAAACAAGTTTCAATGTTTTTTCATATTGGATGTTATTAGTTATGGCCATGTACTTATGATTTTATGATTATTTAAATGTATACAGTTCTGTTTCATATGGGTGTAGTCTCTTTATTTCCCCCTCAAAGTGCACCAGATTGATGCATTTAAAGGTGGGGTAGGTAAGTTTCAGAAACCGGCTCGAGTGCACGACAATTTGAAAGTACGCAGCCAAAAATAATCCGCCCCTTCCTTCAGACTTCCTTACAGAGCACCTCCTCCGCGAGAGCAGGCTGCAGTAACGTTACATATCAGTCAAAGCTAAACACATCTAGGTTAGCAATACTACACAGCCAAAGCAACTCTGGTTTGACTTCTCCTAGTTTCCACTTTCTTTTTGTTCTTAATTTGCTCCGTTACATTTTTTCTTTTGCGACCAGTAGACGATGTTGAACCTAACTCTGCCATGGTGAAAGTGGCCGCCTGTTGCTGGCGAGTCATTGAAGTACTGCTGCAATGCACGCCCAATGAGGGCACGAGATACATTTGTGCGTGCACGAGATGGAAGGCTGACAGACAGGGCGGCAATCCAATCAGTTTCCCGGCTAAATGGATTGGTTGTAGTTTTTACAGTATTACGGCTTCCACAGATGACATTTTTTTATGGATTTTTTGTCAAAGCACTTAAGATATTCATTGCTATCGGGATGTTAAGAGTATTCCATGGAATATAACAAAAAGTGTATCTCGAGCCGGTTTCTGAAACTTACCTACCCCACCTTTAAGTCCAACATTTAAAAAAAATCTTACCGGAGGAGCATGCCCCCGGACCCCCCTAGAGGATTTGAGGTCCACCCCCACTTAAAATATGTTCACATTGACAGGTTTCTAAATAGATTTGCCATTTTTTTTAAAATAGTAACCCATCTCCATATGTTTATTTTTGGGTAGTAGATTTAAACTAGAGGGCTATCACTATGGGCAGCAACGCTGTAAATATTGACAAATAAATCCAGCAAAATGGCACAAAAAACAGGTAGTGGCCTGGCTGGGTGTATAATTCACGGCCTGACTTATTGTCCCAGTCCGGCCCTGATTGACGCATGACAACAAATATGGTCTCTTTATTTCCCCCTCAAAATGCACCAGATTGATGCATCTACTGTAACTTCAATATTTAAAATAAAATCTTCCCGGGGGAGCATGCCCCCGGACCCCTCTAGAGGGTGACTGGTCCACTCCCCACTTATAAAAATAGCACTTTACCACTGCACCCCCTCTAATCTCAGATGCACCCTGAGTCATTTTGTTTAAGTACAGTGAGCCTTTCTAAAATATAAAGTAAAGAGACAAACACACCAGCATTATAGGATATACTATATGACTTTGAGCCAAATACTTGTTTTTGGGCTGTTTAAATAAATTGACTTGAAACAGTTGCTGATTTAGAGTACTGGCACCTTTTTTATTCCAATTCAAGCACTGCACGAGACCAATCGAGGGCATTAGTCTATGATCTGTATGAAAGTGGCCATGTCAGCAGGCCACATCATGTAGACAGCCAGTCACCCTCTGTGAGGCAGAGTCAGACCCACATTTGTGCAGCGTTGCGTTCACAATACATACATGGCCAGCAGGCCACTTAACAGGCCAGGCCATCGGGAAACCTCCCGGTCCTCCCGATGGCCAGTCCGGGCCTGTTCACTGCCCTGCGATTCATTTCATAGCTCTGCGATCCAACCTTGACCCTGCGCATGTCAAGGTTTTAGCATGAAGTTGGACCCAAAAGCAGATAAATTAGCAAACTAAATGTTAATGCATTATGGTTATTGCGAGCCTTAAAGAGCCTGTGACACGAACCCGACAACTGTTGTGCAATGAAATAGTGGGCTACTAGTAATCTCGAACCGTCAGTTTAAAAAAGAAAAAGCGATACCGTTCTGATAAATATCAATAATTTCGAACATCGCGGGAAAATTCCTTCGACTCATTTTGAGGTTTTGGGGGAAGCCGGAAGTGACGTCAATGCGGGAACGCTTCACTGTGCGGCGAGAGAGCCAAACACGGACAAAGTGTGTTGTCATGCGTAGAAATTGTGAATTACTGAGTTTAGGCACGTTAATAACGTTTTAATGAAGTTGACTACAGTATATTCATATTTGTCAGTGCTTTCATGTCAATTCGGCGAACATAAACATAAATGATCGTGGTGAAGATGATTAAATTAGGATTAAAAATCGGTAGTGAGAGCTGCTGAATTTCCTCCCGTCGGTCGGATGTGATATAAAAACAAATCGATTATTTTTGTAGTTGTAACCTCAAGTGGATGAAACTACATTTATTAGTGCTTTCATGTCAATTCGGCGAACATATGATACATTAAATGATCGTGAGGATGATGATTTAAAAATCTTTAGTTCGAGCCGGTCTGCATTTCCTGATGAGAAAACAAACCTTAGCTTTTTGTAGTTGCAGTCAGTGGTGTAGTGGGCGTTGGACGCGGGGGTACGCCGTACCCCCACTTATTTGAAGCATGATTTCTTTTTTTAATAGTCTAATACAGAGGTGCCCAGTACGTCGACCGCGGTCGACCGGTCGACCGCGGGGGCAATGCTGGTAGATCGCGAGTCATTCATAAAAAAAAAAAATCCAGCTCCGTTAAAATAGACAAAACAGCTTTTGATTCCTCCTCCCTTGGCCTCCCTGCCACTTAATTCAGGAGTTTACTTGATTGACAGAAAAAGCGACCTATTGCTTTCCAGTCTGTTAACCCAGAATGCAAAGCGATACAAAATCAGTCAAGTGCCGGGAGAGACAAACAACAAAATGAGTGCGGGAACGAGCAAAAAGCTAAAGACATACCACTTCCACACAGAATGGGAGGGAGAATCTTTTTTTGTGATGTCACATTCAAAGGTTATTTGCCTTATTTGTAAAGCAAGCGTCGCTCTGCCAAAGAAAGGTAACGTGGAGAGGCATTATCGGAGTGTTCACAAGGCATATGACAGCGACTTCCCTCCGAGTAGCGAGTTGAGAAAGAGAAAGGTCATGTATTATTGCTACACAAACATTATCTCTTAGTCTTAGTGTCGCCAACTCGTTTCTAACATGCAAAAAGACAAACAAATGCGTCTATGGTCGGTGTATTTTCTATCTTTCCAATCCAGAAGAGATCTCTCTCTCCCCCGTCTGTTTGCAAGGGGGCGGGGCAGTTTACACACACGCAGCTCCTACATGCAGCAACACACGGAGGAGATGGTGGAGAGAAGCGCTCCAAGGTGTGGTTACATGTTACCCGTCTTGAGGTGGACAATGCTCGTCACCAAAAGTGTTTAGCATGTAAGGGCGGTAACACGAGCAATTTGTCTAAACATTTAGCAAAAGTGCACCACATTCAGACGGAGGAATGCACCGGGTTCGACTGTCTTTCTCGTAGCTCTGTAGCCCCATCCACGAGTAACGTTTCCACGTCAGGTGTTATGTATGCTAGCAGCAACACACGGAGTTAACTACATTATACAAACATGGGTTAATGATTAGACTTAGTAACTGAGTTATTTATTTTGTTAAAGTTTCAGCTATTCTGTTTACAGTTCTGTCATCACATTATTTAATACGATTTGTTAAAACATTGTTGTTTCTTTTGATGTGAAATATTATTTATTTAATTCAAATAAAAAGCAATGTTAATTTTGTTCACAATTTGTTCAGTTAATTTAATAATATATGTATTTTTGAATCAAGTATTCATCTTTATTGTCTTCATTGTTAGTTTCCACATGCCTAAAACAACCTCAAACTAAATCTAAAAGTTGATGGCTAAATAAGAGCGTTTGAGAAATTGTGCAAGGCACACAGCAGTAGTCCGAATAGTCGATTAATCGTTTCATTAATCTATAGATTAATCGATAATCAAATTAGTCGTTTGTTGCAGCCCTATTGTAGTTATCCCATGTAAAAATAAAACGTGTTATTCAGCAACCCTTGCAATTTGGGATTTTATTTTTGGTTGGTAGACCTCGGTTAGCTGGTCATTTCAAAAGTAGCTCACCAGCCAAAAAAGTGTGGGCACCCCTGGTCTAATACATCTAAAATCATTGCCAGTGTTATCAGTTGCAAGTGTGTGTTTGTTGTAATAATGACGAAAACATAATAGGTAGATTTCACAGTAATTATAATAAAAACGTAGCTCAAGCATTTATGCAACTTGATTTGAAGCGTGTGTGTGTGAGGGGCAGAACTGTGTGTGTAGGGTGACCAGGTGTCCCGCACTGTGCGGGACTGCACACACAGCATTTTTATTATTTGTCCCGCGTCCCACACATTGAGACTATGTCCCGCATTTGAGTGATAGTCGCGCAGAAAGGCCGGATCGGTTCGCTGACAGCCGGCACCGCCCTTTATTATTATATTGTCTAAACGGCATCATGTAAGTTGCGCTGACAGGCGACACAGAGGTCCCCAAGCCCCCCCCCCCGTTGATAGTTCACGAGCGCGTCCATAGTGTCTCCCGTCCACCCACCACCCCGTCCACCCAGTAAAAACATCCCCACTACACCACTGGTTGTAGTAGTACACCAACATGGATTAAACGTGTGTTTTTTTTACCACAATGTTGGGGAAATTAATGGATAAAATGCACGGATTATTATTATTATTATTATTCCCACTCCGATCGGGACACTAGGTCCACCGTTTCCCCGCAGCAAGGCTCCCCCCGTTGACAGTTTACGTGGGCTGGGCTGGGTGCAGTGGCGGACTGGCCATCGGGACGAATCCCGATGGGCCGGTACCGAAGTGGGCCGGTCGGATAAGTCACTAGCACATCCCCCACTCCCCCCGTTGACAATTTACTAGTGGTACCGAAGTGGGCCGGTCGAGAGTCCCGGGCTGATTTTTAGTCCCAGTCCACCACTGGCTACATGACCGTATGATCGCCCATATTGACGCACCTAATTCCTAAACTTCTAACAGATACAACATAAACCGATCCTTCAGCCTCATATGAGCTCTCAGACACGTTCAAAATTAAACTGTCATCGCTGTCTGAGCTTGCTGCTGTGTGCCCCATCGTGCGTTTACATGCAGATGCTGGGATCCTGAACGGTGCAGCTGGAGCGCTGTGCCCGCAATGACGTCACACATAATTTGGCGGGACTTGAAGAATCCCCGAGAAGATCTAGAAAATTGTCAACATTGAAGGGCAGATTAATGGTTATCAAAGTACAAATATCCAAAATCAGTTCAGTAACGGTTTTCAAGGGGACAATATTTACTCAAATTGATGGGTTTGGATGATGGGGGAAACTCGTATCACAGGCTCTTTAAAGGGGACCCATCATGCAAAATTCACTTTTTAATGTCTTTTATATAAATATGTGTCCCCGGTGTGTCAGGCAGCATCAGAAAAAAAAACCTTCTCTCTTTTCCTCCGTACCCAAATCTCTAAAAACGGGGGTACAACGAAGCTGATCCAGATTTGCGTCCGTTACGACGTAATATCGGAAATGTGGACCCACAGCACTATCAGAAAGTTGCTATCAGAAACAATGCCCAACTGTTTTGGAAGTAATATGGCGGGGCTGCCAACATTTGAGTTCAGCTTGGAGTGAGTTTTTCTTTTTGGTGAAGCCGAAAAAAGAAGCGTTCATGTGTACAGTGTTACAAATGTATTGAACATGTACAAACTAGGGTTTCCCATTAATGTACCGGGCACTACAGTGGAATGCGCACATACACAGTGTACCCGCGACTCTTACAATGAAGGCTCGATAATCAGCTCACAGCATATCAAATGGCATATAGGTGTAAGCAGAGGTAAAGTGCTATTTTACAAGTGGGGGGGTCCTCACCTCCTGTAGGGGGGTCCGGGGGCATGCTCCCCCGGGAAGATTTTTTTTTTTAATATTGAAGTTAAATGCATCAACCTAGTGCATTTTGAGAGCAAAATGAATTTATGGATGCATCTCTCACCCATATGAAACAGAACTGCAAACAGATTTTCTTTTTTTTATGGATATTTTACAAATCACTGACCTTTTAAACTGTATTCTTGTTTTACTGTCATATTATTTCATAACTGTTTTTGATTTATTCTCATAAATGGTGACCAAAACGTTTGAGACCCACTGAGATAACTAGACTAAACTTCTAAACACTCAGAGTCCCTTACATCACTGAGCTGTAGTTATCTCTCAGTCTGACAGGACAGAGCTCTCCCTTTCCTTGTTTTAGAAACAGCTTATATCCGTTAAGCTAACCAGATGCTACCAACAACAATGCAAATAGTGAGTTTGGTAGAAATATACTGTATAATAGTAAAGTTATTTAACATGATGCCATATTTATTGAAGATTTTACATTATAGATATTCTCCCAAATTATTTAAAAGCATATTCTTCCAAACTCTCTGCTGTAGTATGACCACCAGGAGACATTGATGTGTGTGGTGAGTTTGTTAGTAATAAACTGTATACAGTGGCGGCTTGTTGGAAAATATTTTGGTTGGGCTATGGAAATGGCTGTGACCAAACCATACTAGGGCGGTCCGGGGGATCCTCCCCCGGAATAATTTTTTGAGAAATGACCCCTTAAATTATGACTTCTGGTGATGTTAGAGGGGGGGGGGGGGGGGGGGGGGACGACAAATTGAGGTTTAAAAATATGAGATAATCCATAATCTTCAGTGTGGTTAGCTATGAATCTTCCAAAACTGTGCAACAGTACAGTAGGCCCACACAAACTGCAGAACGCTGGTGCTTTGGGAACACTCAATTGATTGAATTCCCATTTCAAATCAGGAGAAAAAATACGAACATTATGTGTGTGTGTGTGTGTGTGTGTGTGTGTGTGTGTGTGTGTGTGTGTGTGTGTGTGTGTGTGTGTGTGTGTGTGTGTGTGTGTGTGTGTGTGTGTGTGTGTGTGTGTGTGTGTCTTGCCAACCTTCCCGATTTTCGTGGGAGACTCCCGATTTCATTGCCCTTTCCCGGTTTCCTCCCGGGGTCATATTTCTCCCGATTTCTGACAAAATCCGATTTTCTCACGTCTGTTTCCACTCGGACTTTAATACAGCTACACCATTGTTTGGTTTCCATGGTAGCGCGTCTCTTTAGCAGCGCGCGCAACTCAAAGTCTGAGAGGTTGAGGAAGATGAAAACTGAACAAGAATCGACAACTCGACCCTCTGCTCACTCCTTTCCTGTAAAATACAGGTCCAGTCCACACATACAGGACTGTCTCAGAAAATTAGAATATTGTGATAAAGTTCTTTATTTTCTGTAATGCAATTAAAAAAACAAAAATGTCATACATTCTGGATTCATTACAAATCAACTGAAATATTGCAAGCCTTTTATTATTTTAATATTGCTGATTATGGCATACAGCTTAAGAAAACTCAAAAATCCTATCTCAAAAGATTAGAATAGTTCCTCAGACCAAGTAAAAAAAAAAGATTTATAACAGCAAAACACAATCAAACATTTGAAAATGTCCATTAATGCACTCAGTACTTGGTTGGGAATCCTTTTGCACGGATTACTGCATCAATGCGGCGTGGCATGGAGGCAATCAGCCGGTGGCATTGCTGAGGTGTTATGGATGCCCAGGATGCTTCAATAGCGGCCTTTAGCTCATTAGCATTGTTGGGTTTGGTGTCTTTCAGCTTCTTCTTCACAATACCCCACATATTCTCTATGGGGTTCAGGTCAGGGGAATTTGCAGGCCAATCGAGGACAGTAATGCCATGGTCAGTACACCAGTTACTGGTGGTTTTGGCACTGTGGGCAGGTGCCAGATAATGCTGGAAAATGAATTCCTCATCTCCATAGAGCTTTTCAGCAGACGGAAGCATGTAGTGCTCTAAATCTCTTGGTACACAGCTGCATTTACTCTGGGCTTGATGAAACACAGTGGACCAACACCAGCAGCTGACATGGCTCCCCAAACCATCGCTGACTGTGGGAACTTCACACTGGATTTCAAGCAACTTGGATTTTGCTCCTCTCCAGCCTTTCTCCAGACTCTGGCGCCTTGACTTCCAAATGAAATACAAAACTTGCTTTCGTCTGAAAAGAGGACTTTGGACCACTGTGCAACTGTCCAGTGCTTCTTTTCCTTAGCCCAAGTCAGACGCCTCTTCCGTTGTCTTGAGTTCAGAAGTGGCTTGACCATGGGAATACGGCTATTGTAGCCCATTTCCCGGACACGTCTGTGAACAGTGACTTTTGATACCTGGACTCCAGCTTCAGTCCACTGTCTTTGAAGCTCCCCCAAATTCTGGAAGCGACTCTTCTTCACAATGCTGTTAAGGCTGCGGTCATCTCTCTTGGTTGTGCAGCATTTCCTGCAACAGACTTTTTGTGGATGTGCTTTGAAACTGCACTCTGTGAACAGCTTGCTCTTTGAGAAATTTCTTTTTGTGTCTTACCCTCCTGATGGAGGGTGTCAATGACGGTCCTCTGGACAGCAGTCAGATCAGCAGTCTTCCCCATACTTGTGATTTAGTTTACTGAACCAAGCTGAGTGTTTTTCAAGGCTCAGGAAACCCTTGCAGGTGTTTCGAGTTAATTAGACGATTCAAGTGATTCGTTGAACACCCTACTAGTATACTTTTTCATGATATTCTAATATTTAGAGATAGGATATTTGAGTTTTCTTAAGCTGTATGCCATAATCAGCAATATTAAAATAATAAAAGGCTTGCAATATTTCAGTTGATTTGTAATGAATCCAGAATGTATGACATTTTTGTTTTTTTAATTGCATTACAGAAAATAAAGAACTTTATCACTATATTCTAATTTTCTGAGACAGTCCTGTATGCTCCATGGTGCTACAGGCATTGCCCTTTCAACTACAATAAGCATATAAATGTTAATCTCCAGCTCCGGCGATAGCAAGTCAGCTTGCTGGCCGCTGCTGCTCTGGCTGAGGGCTCCTTTCTACCGCCCGGACGAGAGAGAGTAATGATACACGCTGCAGCCAGGCAGGAAACATGTGACTTATCAGTAACTTTAGACATCGTAAAACAATTTTAAATTAGATTTCATTGTAGATTATACATTTTACTGATACCAACTATATAATAATTATGTACCTTGTTCATTAAAAATAAAAATAAATTTAAAAAAAGGTTTTTATTTTTAAATATATTTTTGAATTTATTTTTAATTTTTAATGACAATCAAACATGTGGGAAGAGGGGGGGCGGCGCCCCTAGCACCCCTATGGGCCGGCCGCCACTGGCTGTATAATAGTGATTGAATATTATTGTATTCTCTTTTTTTGCAGAAGGTCCCTGAGCACTCGTTTCTTCTCCGGCTGCAGATAATATTAATAATAATAATAAATGGGATTTATATAGCGCTTTTCTAGACCCAAAGACGCTTTACATTATGAGCTAGGTCGACAAACAAAACAAGAACAAAACACAAACAAAACAAAAACAAAAACGGAAAAGCAGTCAGGAAGATGTTGGTTCAGAGGGGGGAGGGGCGGGTTTAAGGATAAGCAGAGTTGAAGAGGTGGGTTTTGAGACGGGACTGGAACAGGGTGAGGGAATCAGACTCACGGAGGTCTTGGGGGAGGGAGTTCCAGAGCTTCGGGGCTGCCACAGAGAAGGCTCTATCCCCGAAGCTCCGGAGTTTGGCCTTGGGGATTGAGAGCAAACCGGCTGAGGTGGATCTGAGGGACCGGGGTGGTTGGTAGAGGATGAGGAGGTCAGTGAGGTAGGGGGGGGGGGAGCAGATGGTGGAGGGCTTTATAGGTGAGGAACAGGAGTTTGTAGTGAATGCGGTGTGAGACGGGAAGCCAGTGGAGTTCTTTGAGGACCGGGGTGATGTGATGCCATGATTTGGTGTGGGTGAGGAGTCTGGCGGCTGCGTTCTGGACACGCTGGAGTCTGTTGAGGGATGTTGTGCTGATGCCGAAGAAGAGTGAGTTGCAGTAGTAAAGGCGAAAGGAGATGAAGGCGTGAATGAGTCGCTCAGCTGCGGGGCGGGTGAGAGAGGGGCGGAGTTTGGCGATATTGCGGAGGTGGAAAAATGAGGTTTTTACGACTTGGCGGATGTGGGGGTCGAGGGAGAAGGTGGGGTCGAATATCACGCCAAGGTTGCGTGCCTGGGTGGAGGGGGAAACAGGGGTGCCATCGATGGTGAGTGTCAGGTTGGGGTTTTGCTGAGGGTGGATTTGGAGTCGATGAGGAGGAGTTCAGTTTTATTGCTGCTGAGTTTGAGGAAGTTGTGTTGCATCCAGGATTTTATTGCAGTCAGACAGGATTCGATGTGTGTGAGAGGGGGGTTGTGGGGGGATTTGGTGCTGGGGTAGATCTGTGTGTCGTCAGCATAGCAGTGAAAGTCCAGGTTGTGATGGCGGAGAATCTGACCAAGGGGGAGGATGTAGATGATGAAGAGGAGGGGGCCGAGTACTGAACCTTGGGGAACACCTTGGGTGACTGAAGCTGTGGTAGAGGAGTGATTGTTGAGGGAGATGAAGTGGGATCTGTCGGAGAGGTAGGACTGGAGCCACCTGAGTGCAGTACCTTCGATACCGATATCCCGGAGTCGGGTAAGCAGGATGGTGTGGCTCACGGTATCGAAGGCTGCACTCAGGTCAAGGAGGATGAGGATGTTGATAGATAGAGACTAATGTAATGTGTCCAGCTCGGAGGACGGCGAGTATTGGCTTGTTTTAATCAAAATGTGACTGTAGTTCGTTGTCAACCTTACCACGCTACTTAGGAGACGTCATTTGTGTCTGAATAACCTTTTGTTCATGAGTTATTGATCCATGAAATCAGAATCTCCCAATATCGTTCCAACTTTACTGAACTAAGCCAGAAGACCGTCTCATTTCGTAGACCGCTCGGTTTGCTGTTCCTTCAATTTATTTTTATATTTATATACATTTATTTTGGACGAAAACTTAGCGTGAGGAAAGGCGAGTGTGGCGTGAGTGTGTGAGATATGGGTTAATTGCGTGACTCTCACGCTCAATGCGTGAGTGTTGGAAGCCCTCAATATGGTCTTTGTTGACATGAGAAGCATCGCTAACACTCAGAGTTAACCTGTAGACTACTGGAGACTGGAGAGAGCATGTGTGAAGAAGCAGGAAATAAAATGGAACTCACCTTGTAGTAAACCGGCAAGAGAGAAAGCCTTTGAGCTCCATACTGTTTCAGAAATAATCTTTAGTGTGGTTTTGACGTTTCATCACGGCAGTATCTGCCGGTAGAATCTCCCGCATGAGCATTTTTTTTAAAGCGTTATACCCAGAATCAGCACTTTTGTAACAGGAAGTGAAATAGAGGGATATGAGGCATGGCTAGAATGGGTGATCTGTTTGGTATTTTTAGCAAAACAATTCATAGACATGTTTTATATATATCTGAGACCTATGCTATTGCCTAAAAATAACATGATAGGTGACCTTTAGTTGAAACACCATATCCTTTTAATCAGAGGGACACTTTAAATAATTTAATGAAGAGTACATTAGACTCTTTGTCAGGGTTGAGCGAAGCAGACAGGACCCAAATGCAGAAACAGATCGTACAGAACAGAACTCTCTCCCCTGTGAACACATTCAAAAAACAACAAGGATCTCACAAAGACTAACAGAAACAGCAGAACTTAAATGCACACAGGACTAATCAAACAAACAAGACACAGTTGAGGAAGGAGGAGAAAACACAGGGGCACAAGGTGAACACAACCGGGTAATCAGGCAGGAGGGAACACAGAGACAGGAAGCAACAGACAAGGCGGGGGGTGAACACTTTTGAAAATAAAACAGGAAACCAAAGACAAATCTAGACAGGACAAAATAAAAAACTCCAACGGAGTTGGCGGGACAGGTGTCGGTGGGACCCCCAACGGAACAGGACAAGGAGTTGGCAGGAGCCCCGGTGGGACAGTAGTTGGCGGGACCGGGCGGACAGCCCGGGGCAAAGCAGAAGCCAAGAAGGGGGCCTCGGGCGGACGGCCCGGGGGCAAAAGGGCAGGGAAGTTCGCGACAGGGGTGAAGGCCTCAACGGGGTAACTTAGGGGGCCGGGCTTGAGGGCCAAGGCTGCGGCTTGGAAACTCAGGGGGCCGGGCTCGAGGGCCAAGGCAGCGGCTGTGAAGGTCAGGGGGACAGGCTCGAGGGCGAACGCTGCTGCTGGGGAACTTAGGGGGCCAACGGAACAAGGGCTGGTGTCGACGGGACCCCAGATGGAACAAGGGCTAGTGTCGACGGGACCGCCGGCGGAACAGGACATGGTGTAGGCGGGACACCCGGCAGAACAGGATCTGGTGGCAGCGGGACCTCCGACTGAACAGATGTTGGCGGGAGCCCCAACAGGACAGAACACGGAGTTGGCGGGACAGGTGTCGGCGGGACCCCCAACGGAACAGGAAAAGGAGTTGGCAGGACCCCCGGTGGGACAGATGTCGGCGGGACCCCCAACGGAACAGGACAAGGAGTTGGCAGGACCCCTGGTGGGACAGGTGTTAGTGGGACCCCCGACGGAACAGGACATTGGGTTGGCAGGACCCTCTGCGGGACAGTAGTTGGCGGGACCCCCAATGGAACACGACATGGAGTCGGCAGGACACCCGGCGGAACAGGTGTCGGCGGAACCCTCAACGAAACAGGACATGGAGTTGGCAGGACCCTCAGCGGAACAGGTGTCGGCGGGACCCCCAACGGAACAGGACATGGTGTTGGCAGGACCCCCGGCGGGACAGTAGTCAGCGGCACCCCCAATGGGATAGGACATGGGTTGGCAGGACCTCCAGCGGAACAGGTGTCGGCGGGACCCCCCACAGGACACGGGGAGCCAGAGTGGGCCGGAACACCGTCAGGACACGAGGGGCTGGAGTGGGCCGGAACGCTGACAGGACACAAGGGGCAGGATTGGGCCGGGGAGCCGGAACTGGAGCCGAAACTGGAGCCGGAACCGGGGCCTGAACCATGGCTGCTGGGGCCGGTACTGGAGACGGAACCATGGCTTATTTCAAGGATACAACTAGACAAACAGAGCAGAACTCTCACCCCTGTGAACACATAAAAAAAAAAAAAAGGATCTCGCAAAGACTAACAGAAACAGCAGAACCAAAATGCACACAGGACTAATCAAACAACCAAGACAAAGGTGAGGAGGAAGGAGAAAACACAGGGGCACGAGGTGAACACAACCGGGTAATCAGGCAGGAGGGAACACAGAGACAGGAAGCAACAGACAAGATGGGGGGGGGGGGGTGAACACTTTTCAAACACATGTGGAGCATTTGGAAAACATTCACCAACTTGACGAAACATGCCCACATTAAGCACTGCATAAACAAAACACTGCAAACACCAGGTCTCGGGCCGTTGTAACGAGTTTGCCCCCGTCAGCCACTGCACTTGTGTACAATAAACGTAAGAATACTTAGATTATAGGACTACTTGTTCTTGTGGTGTGTTAGAGATACACCATTTAGCTCCTCTCTGGCTCACAAGTGAACCCAAATATGATACAGAAGAACCAAGCATTAAAATGACAGAATACATTGTGGTCATAAAAAGTAAAAGTACTTGTGGGTTAGCTGTCGCCACTTTTTAATAGCGGGTAGCTTGCTCCTCCAAATGAACTTTTTAATTTCTCAAAATAATGAACATTAATCCTAGGGGTTAGGGTTATTTAGAGAGTCTGAAAAAAAGTGTGCATTTAGAGTCTGAAAAAAAATGAAAAAAGTGGCGACAGATAACCCACAAGTATCAAAGTAAAATATACTTTTAAAAAAGCATTTAAAATCCATTATTGTGCATGTTTTTCATGCACTTTGTCTGATTAAAAGTATAAAACTCCATGTTGTTTTGTAAAGGTGGAGTTCGACAATGACAATCCTACCAATTATAACTTCAAATCAGGCCTGGAATTTCCTCATTTTAGGGGCAAGGCCACTTGGCCTTTTGAGTTGTCAATTTTTTAAGGGCACAAAGGCCAAAAGCCAGGGCACCAAGGCCATAAATTAAAACAATGATTTAACATACGATATGAAGTGACTACGATTGTATATGCATTTAAAATACTTTTATATATATTTATTAAGCATTCAATGGACACCAAATTGCAATTAAACAAATTCTTTATTAAAACTACCAAGGATTCTTATAGCACAGACATGTTTGGCTCACTGTGAGACTGTGGTAGTGGGCCTACGTCAAGGTGCGTCCTTATTCTGAGTCACTTGAAGATGGAGATGATGACGAGTCAGGGAGATTTGGACTTTTGGGGTTCCTTTGACCATAGGGATGAATATTGGGACTCCTTTTGTTGATGCCAGCTGCCCACCATCTTGCCACAGCTTCATCACTTTGATATTCAGCAGGAGCACAACCCTGGGATTTGATGAGGAGTAGATCTTCAATTGTTGAAGTGTGCAGGCTTAAACGCCAATCGCCCTGCATTCTCTTCATTACTGAGAACTGCCGTTCAACTTGAGAGGTAGAGACAGGAAAAACTAGGACTATTTTTATTAGGTGCAGCAGATTGGGGTACATTCTTCCCTTCTCCAACAAGAATCTGGACCATAATGGGAGGAAAGTTTCCCTACTATGGTGACGCACAATGTCGTATGTAGACAGTTCAGGCATGCCACAAGACATGTGAATGGGTATTTTGATCGCGTTTTGAAAATTGGGCGATATAAACGAGCAGCAAACTTTGAACTTCCGTCTGCGATCGCCGGTAGTCAAATAAGTCTGCACAGAGGTCTTTGACAGCTAACAACACAGCGCTAACTGCCTAGCACTAGATAATAATAAAAAAAGAACACAACTGCAACATAACTCAGGGTTCTTACACCTTTTCCAAAGTCAAATTCAAGCACTTTTCAAGCATTTTCAAGGTGCATTTTCAAGCTTTTCAAGCAGCGTACAGCTGTTGTAAATTACATATTTATATGCACATATTTATACTCAAATGATTATTTCCCTACCTCACATTAAATCCGATGTTCTTTATGCTATAAACAACCAAATGTGTGTTTCATAATAGCATTCTACATAAGGATGACAAATTAAAGATAAGAAAACAAAGTTTAATATTGTAAAATGAGTGACCCATATCATATATAGTAGACTGGGCATCCCATATAACCTGGCTGAGCCAATATAAAACAATCAGCCAACTAACTTTTCAATAAATTCTTCATTAACATTTTTAACATTTTTGAGGTCCTTTTTGGGTGGCAGTAAACATACGGCTCTCCAAGGTTAGGACAAAACCATTGAAACACAAAGCTGATATAAAAAAAAGCGTGTGCAGAGATCCTCTTTCTGTGTAAGGGTTTTGGAGGTTTCCAGGGATTTTTTTGCAGAATATGAAACTTTTATTGCCAAAATCTCCCGATAAATACATGTTTGAAGCTTGTAAAGGGAAGATGACAGCTCTCCCTCGCACTAATGCTTTTACGTAGCGATGCTCCCCCCTCCCTCCCGCTGACATTATGAATGTATGGCGTATAGCAGGGGTCGGCAACCTTTTTGATATGAAGTGCCATTTTAAAAATGTTATCAGCGTGCCAACGATCGATAATTATCAACGGGGGGGGGGGGGGGGGTTGAGGAGCTTGACGCTCGTCAACTATCAGCTGGAGGGCGGGGGAGCCTCGCTGCGGGGAAGCAGTGTGTGGACCTGTCAGCGCAACTTACATGATGCCGAATTTAACAAACACATTTAAATAGTTGGTTTAAACGGCATAATAATAAGGACGATCGTCCGTTCTGTGATTCTCCAGAGCACAAATGTTATGATATTAGGGTCATGCAGAGTGAGATGAGATCGCTGTCCCTTTAAGAGAGAGAGAGAGGGGTGCAGCTTGTGCATGTGTGTTTGTGAATGGTAGAGCGACAGTGAGGGAACGTGTTTCTGGAAGTGAAACGCGAAAGCAGAAAAACAGAGGTCTGTGATGTATTTTGTGAAACAGAAGAACAGCTAAATAAATGTAACGTCCTCCCAAGAAGAGCTCGCCTCTCTCCAGTCATTTAAGCTAAAGTGGGTTATTGAACCTGAAGCTTGTTGCTTCTGCCCTCCTCGACTACGGTCTGGGAGCCGACAGGAAAGTTCAACACACAGATGGCCAGTCCGCCCCTTTGTAGCATATTATTTCGATGAGAGATGAGCAGATCGCCACTGGGCTTTCAACTAAATACACAGCCACGCAAAAACTGCGGCATTTGTAAAGCTCCTTATGGTTACTGCAATTAGTGAAGTGCTTTCCTCCGTGGTAAAACGATCAGCACTGCACCACAGAGGAAAGCGGCAGAAAGTCAACTGGAGATAAAGAGAGAGGGGCTGCGTTGCGTGCATGGCTTCCTTCTGCAGGTAACGGGGAGACGAGCTCTGGCGGCGGTCTCGCGTTCAGGATCCGAAAATTAATTTAAATATTTTGCACACTTATTCCACTTATTCCTAGTGTGCCACTGGTTATGCCAATGCTGGCACGCGTGCCAGGGGTTGCCGACCCCTGGCGTATAGTAATCATAGATAACACGGCAGGGTCCGTTACAGTTTGTTTTCATCTGATTTCAAATAAACAAAGTCTTGGCTTTCAGAATATTAAACTTGTTTCGGCAAATTCAGATGATAAATACAACTTTGAAGCTTGTAACGGCATAATTACAAGCGGAGAACGGAGTAACTTTACGTCAAAGCAGGCATAACAACAGCCGGTGTTTCTCGTGAGTGTTTTCCCCGGGAAACTAACACAATACACACAAACGCAAAAATACACAAACACACACTCGCGAGCTTCCCCCAGACCATTAATACAAACTAAAATATGTTTCCTCCGTTAGAAAGCTAGGAATATCCTCTTTCCAACAGTGTATAACTCAAAATGTGTCTTCGGGTCAATGTGACTGATTTCGATGGAGCAAGTTTAGGCACGAAAAATACTACCAGTAGAAATACATTGCTTTTATGTGCTTCATCCTCTGAAAACCACAGGATGGCGACTGTCGCACATACTGACATAGGTACGCTCCTTTTTATTATTGTCACCTGCATAAGCAATAATCCACATCGAGTTCGCTAACGTTACTAGCTTAAACAAACGTAACATGCAACGTTAGCCTAATCCAAAATGCTCTACTACGGCTTACCTTTCATATTGCTCGTCAGCGCAGACTCTCCCATCGCGAATAATTGAAATTCTTTGTGGCAAACTGTGCAGAAGGCGAATCGTTGGGTTGATCCTCGTTTTAGCCACAGCTTGTATTTCTTTTCGGATAGCCAACGCTCGTTAAAACAGCAACCTCCTGGCATACAGTCATTCTCTCAATAGAATGCCCAGGTCACACAAATAAAACACTTGCAGGTCGCGCGCATAGCGCGGGAAGGCCGGAGCGGAGCTGTTTTATGTAGAAGCGAAGCAACTAAGTGCGCTCCGACTTCTTTATTTTCTTTTAATCTAAAAAGCGAACTATTCAGTCAGACAGCAATTTATTGTAAAAGTAAAGCATTTACAATTTCAAGCACTTTATCTCAAATCCAAGCACCATTCCCAAAATTCAAGCACTTTTCAAGTCATGAAAACACCTCGTAAAAATTCAAGCATTTTCAAGGATTTCAAGCACCCGTACGAGCCCTGATAACTTATCCAAGTAGTAACAAAAACACTTCAAAATATTATAATTATGCATTACCATACGAGCAAGAAATAGTAATGTTATCCATAAAATTACACTTAAAGCTGGACAAATTAAAAACTTAACGGCAAACAGGATCATCACAAAACCTTACCTCACCTCAGCCTTTTCTTGAGCGTAGAATCAGCTAGCTTGGTCCTAGACCGTCCTACGCACACGGACGCGTGAGGGGGTGGGCAGAGATAGGTCATAGACTGATGTCAACTGTCATCATAGACCGTTCGAGCGGTGCATTCCAGGCTCAAATCAAGCGCACCGCTTGATTTCTTTTTCCTCCTTCAAAATATGCTGGTGTTGAAGCCGTGTCAGAAAAGAGGCAGACTGCTAAACCACAAAACTTATTCAGAGAGGGCATCAAGGCCACTGTGGCCTTATGGCAGATATCATTTTTAAGGGCACAAGGCCAAAGTGGGAGGCCACGAGGGACGACAGACTTTGTTTGCAAACCCATAGGGAGAAGGAAACATCCTGTCAACCCGCTAGCTCGCTATGTGGCAGCCATGTTCTGGATGATGTTATGACTGAAAGAACAAGAGTTCAGATCAGTCAGAGCGAGGCAGTGTGTTCAACGCGGGACTTGTCAGTATGTGAGAGAAACAAAAGGAGGAACGGTGGCATCTGGTGGGTTTCATGACGCTGTGTCACATTAAGGACTCTGCAGCTCCTCTGTGCCAGTCAGGCTTCTGAAGTGAAGTGGAAAAAATGCTGGATGACACAGATCCTTGTCTGCTTAAGAAGAGGAAAAAGCAAGAGGAAAGAGACTAAAGGGGAGAGACATCTGCATAGGACATAGGCATTTAAACATACTGACCAAAGGAATAGAAACTGGTGCTTCAAAAACTGAAAAAATAAATGGTGTTGGGATGGTTTGGCCCCAACTCGACTCACTTTTGGAACCAGGGTCAATTGCAATAAAATGTCTCACGCCTGCTCGATTGTAGCTTGGCCTTCTAAGCCTGACCTGAAAGCCTTTAGCTATCAAGCTTCTCTCCATATTTATGAGTTTGCTTTGGACTTTTTTCTTTGAGAAAGCTTATAGTTAGGGCTGCCTCAGGCTAGTTGTGTCGCTATAGGCTTAGACCGCAAAGTGGGACTTTCAGCTCTCTCCATAATGTCCGGACCGTAGGAATTATTTCCTAAAAATCTATCTTTCTGCATCAGAACTGCACAGAATGCACCACAGAGTCGTGTGATGCATTTTATCAATTCTGTTTGATGTCATCTTGAATTTTGATATAATTATGATTAGCATACAGTCCAGCCTCCTCCTCTGCATCCGGGGGTCAGGGAATGTGATTTTGAGACAGCGCTGATAAAATATGACTGAAATCTATTTTTAAGATCTGTTTTGGCTTCAAATATGATCAGATACATCATCCAAAAAACCTGTTTTTCTTACGTTTCTAACTCATCTGCCGGGTCATACTGTAAAACTGATATTGATCCTCTCATTTCATTGTTGGAAGTTTGCCTTCTATAATTTGAAGTATTTTGCTTGCCGCTGAAAACATTACGAACCTTTTTCCTCAGCACAGTGTGATTTAATAAAAATCGTCAGTTGAATAAGTCGTTCCTCTCTGTAAAAGCTCTGTTTGACAGGGAATGCTTCGTCTGTAGGAGACCGCCTCATCAGTGCTGACCTGTCATCTGACCTTGCGAGGTGTAGACAGTTCCCACTGTTAGCTTATCCATCGGTCTGATGTGGAGTCAATGCTAAGTGGATGAGTTACACTGAGACCCTGTTTGTCTTATTGAGCGATGTCATTGGACGGGCATTGAGAGGAGGATGAGTGAAAGGGGGAAGGGTGAGGATGAGAACAACTAGCTGCTGATGCTTTCTTATATTTATTTACCATTTGCAATTTGATGAATGTGTGGACCACAGCTTCCAAAATGTACATTTCAATTGAACTTGCCAGTTGAGTTTTACATTTGTACTTTTTGCCTCTACTGGGACATTTCTCCATGCTTTAATGTTCAAAAAGCTCTTTTTTCTCATATTGCCTGTGCTGCAGCACCTCTTTTCACCCTCTGTCTGAAACCAGAGCCCAGTCTGCTCTGATTGGTTAGCTGGCCAACTCTGTTGTGATTGGCCGACCGCTTAGAGATGTGTTGGAGCACTAGCCATTAGAGTGGTGCAGCGGTGAGGTTTTTTTGAAGGCCGACCCGAAAGTTGCCAATGGGTCCGTCAATGTGATTTCCCCATTGGATTTACTGTAGGTACGTTGTGGAAAATAAGCTCTGTGACCAAGAAACATTTACTGTATGATACTTACGCATTTTATTCAGGAGGATAAACTCCACATATAAACTTCACTTTGGGATTTTCTAAGCATAAATGCAATCACAAGAAGTGAAAAAAAACCTTTTGCATACAAACATTAAGCATTTTTTATGACACATAGAAGTTTTCACGATTGGGGTAATTACTTAAGTATTTTATGCTGTGGAACAAAAGGTGAAAATATTGTTAGCATGTAACTACAGACCTTGTTTAACAATTGACTTTGTGACGAAGTAACCAGAAGTCGTAAAATGTATTTTCTGGGTTTTAGGAGTCATGTTAAAATAGTACAACTATGTTACTGAAGTAAACAAAGGAGTCCAATGGAGGCATTTCAGGCAGGGGGAAGGAACTTTGGGATTTGTTAGCCTTTGCAGACCATTTACATGCACAAAAACCTATAGAACACACTACAGGAAAGGGAAAACTCCAAAAGCACAATAGGACATTTTAAAGACAACATCCGCCAATTTCCACTTGATTTTATTAATAATAATAATAATAATAACAATAAAAATAATGCATTTTATTTATGGTGGGCACCTTTCAAAGCTCGCAGGACACCTTAAAGAGCATAATTAAAAACAAGCAACAAAGAAGGTCAAACAGTAATTTCAGACTTAAAAAACAAAGACTTAAAAACAACAATCAGTGTAGAGGAATTATGATATAGAATACGCCAGTTTAAAAAGGTGGGTTTTCAGACAGGATTTGAAGGTTGAGAGTGAGTCCATATTGCGGATGTCTTGTGGGAGAGAGTTCCAGAGACGGGGGGCAGAGTGGCTGAAGGCTCTTGACCCGATGGTGGTCAGGCAGGCAGAAGGTACAGTGAGTTGGAAGGCAGAGGAGGATTGGAGAGCACGAGAGGGGTGTGAAGGAGTTTGAGAGGGGTGTGAAGGAGTTCAGAGAGAGGTGCAAGAGTGTGAAGGGCCTTGAAGGTGAGGAGCAACATTTTGAAGTCGATGCGGTATTTAACAGGGAGCCAGTGGAGTTGTTGAAGAACCGGAGTGATATGATCAATGGAAGGAGTTCTGGTAATGATATTGGCGGCTGAGTTTTGGACCAGTTGGAGCCTACGCAGGGATTTGTGAGGAAGGGCAGAGAGGATGGAGTTGCAATAATCAATACGGGATGTAACGAGGGTGTGGATGAGAATGGCGGTGCTGTTGGATGTGAGTGACGGGCGGAGACAGTTAATATCGTGGAGGTGGAAGTAGGCAGATCGAGTAATGTTGTTGATGTGAGCTTCAAAAGATAGGGTGCTTAATCTAGATCAAAGAGTGATTTTAGTATGCTTTGAGCTCACCAGACCCCTGTAGCCGTTCTGCTAATGTCTGCTGTAGGCTAGATGCTCCAGGCTACATTAACTGCTACGAGCATTGCACATCCAAATACCCGACCGAACTGTCAGCAGTCAAGTTGAATTGCGCGTTATTCAGAAGCCAGGTTTTTGACAAAAAAGAAGAACGCTTGTAATAAAAGAGATGTTATCTTGATCTGCTGCATCGATTGTTATCCATCCATCCATCCATCTTCTCCCGCTTATCCGTGGTCGGGTCGCGGAGGTAGCAGTTCCAGCAGAGAGCCCCAAACTTTCTTTTCCCTGGCCACATCAACCAGCTCCGCCTGGGGGATCCCAAGGCGCTCCCAGGCCAGAGAAGAGATATAATCCCTCCATCTGGTTCTAGGTCTACCCCTTGGTCTCTTCCCAGCTGGACGTGCCTGGAACACCTCCCTAGGGAGGCGCCCAGGTGGCATCCTAACTAGGTGCCCGAACCACCTCAACTGGCTCCTTTCGACGCGAAGGAGGAGCGGTTCAACTCCGAGTCCCTCCCGGATGACCGAACTTCTCACCTTATCCCTAAGGGAGACACCAGCCACCCTGCGGAGAAAACCCATCTCGGCCGCTTGTACCCGCGATCTCGTTCTTTCGGTCATGACTCCTTCATGACCATAGGTGAGGGTAGGAACGAAAATGGCCCGGTAGACAGAGAGCTTTGCCTTCTGGCTCAGCTCCCTTTTCGTCACAACGGTGCGGTAAAGCGACTGCAGTACCGCTCCCGCTGCTCCGATTCTCCGACCCATCTCACGCTCCATTGTTCCCTCACTCGAGAACAAGACCCCAAGATACTTGAACTCCTTCACTTGGGGTAAGGACTCATTCCCTACTTGGAGTGGACAGTCCATCGGTTTCCTGCTGAGAACCATGGCCTCAGATTTGGAGGTGCTGATCCTCATCCCAGCCGCTTCACACTCGGTTGCGAACCGATCCAGTGAGTGCTGAAGGTCGCAGACCGATGAAGCCATCAGAACCACATCATCTGCAAAAAGCAGTGGTGCAATCCTTAGTCCACCGAACTGCAGACCCCCTCCCCCATGACTACGCCTCGAAATCCGATCCATGTATATTACAAACAGGATTGGTGACAAAGCGCAGCCCTGGCGGAGGCCAACCCTCACCTGAAATGGGTCCGACTTACTGCCGAGGACCCGGACACAGCTCTCGCTTTGGGAGTACAGAGATTGGATGGCCCTGAGTAGAGACCCCCTCACCCCATACTCCCGCAGCACCTCCCACAGTGCCTCCCTGGGAACCCGGTCATACGCCTTCTCCAAGTCTACAAAACACATGTAGACTGGATAAGCATATTCCCAGGCCCCCTCCAGGATCCTTGCGAGAGTAAAAAGCTGATCCGTCGTTCCACGACCAGGACGGAATCCGCATTGCTCCTCCTCAATCTGAGGTTCGACAATCGGCCTGACCCTCCTTTCGAGTACCTTAGAGTAAACTTTCCCGGGGAGGCTGAGTAGTGTGATGCCTCGGTAATTGGCACACACCCTCTGATCCCCCTTTTTGAAAAGGGGAACCACCACTCCGGTCTGCCACTCCTTCGGTACTGTTTCCGACTTCCACGCAACGTTGATGAGACGTGTCAACCATGACAGTCCCTCAACACCCAGAGCCTTCAGCATTTCTGGGCGGATCTCATCCACCCCCGGGGCTTTGCCACTGTGAAGTTGTTTGACGACCTCAGTGACCTCCCCCCGGGAGATTGGTGTCGATCCCCCTTCATACTCCAGCTCTGCCTCTAACATAGAGGGCGGAGTTGTCGGGTTCAGGAGTTCCTCAAAGTGCTCCTTCCAACGCCCTAACACTCCATCAGTTGAGGTCAACAACGTCCCATCCTTACTGTACACAGCTTGGATGGTTCCCTGCTTCCCCCTCCTGAGGTGTCGGACAGTTTTCCAGAACAACTTTGGTGCCGCCCGAAAGTCTTTTTCCATGTCTTCTCCGAACTTCTCCCACACCCGCTGCTTTGCCTCGGCCACGGCTGAGGCTGCTGCCCTTCGGGCCTGTCGGTACCTTGCAACTGCCTCGGGAGTCCCCCGAGATAACAAATCCCTGAAGGCCTCCTTCTTCAGTCGGACGGCTTCCCTGACCACCGGTGTCCACCAGGAGGTTCGAGGGTTACCGCCCCTTGAGGCACCTAGGACCTTGAGACCACAGCTCCCCGCCGCGGCTTCGGCAATAGAGGCTTTGAACACCGACCACTCTGGTTCAATGTCCCCAACCTCCACAGGAATGCCCGAAAAGCTCCGCCGGAGGTGTGAGTTGAAGGCCTCCTGAACTTGGGCCTCCTCCAGACGTTCCCAGTTCACCCGAACTACACGTTTGGGCTTACCAGGTCTATCCAGAGGCTTCCCCCGCCACTCGACCCAACTCACCACCAGATGGTGATCAGTTGACAGCTCCGCCCCTCTCTTTACCCGAGTGTCCAAAACATACGGCCTCAGGTCCGATGATACGATAACCAAATCGATCATGGACCTTCTGCCTAGGGTGCTCTGGTACCACGTACACTTATGAGCATCCTTATGTTCGAACATGGTGTTTGTTATGGCCAATCCATGACTAGCACAGAAGTCCAGTAACAAACCACCACTCCGGTTCAGATCAGGGGGGCCGTTCCTCCCAATCACTCCCCTCCAAGTGTCTCCATCATTGCCCACATGTGTGTTGAAGTCTCCCAGCAAGATTAAAGAGTCCCCTTCAGGAGCCCCATACAGGACTCTTTCCAGGGTCTCCAAGAAGGCCGTATACTCTGAACTGCTGTTGGGTGCATAAGCACACACAACAGTCAGAGTTTTCCCCCCCATAACCCGCAGGCGTAGGGAGGCAACCCTCTCGTCCACTGGGGTAGACTCCAACAACGAAGCACCCAACCGGGGACTTGTGAGTATCCCCACACCCGCCCGGCGCCTCACACCTTGAGCAACTCCGGAGAAGAATAGAGTCCAACCCCTATCCAGAAGTAAGGTTCCAGAGCCGACGCTGTGCGTAGAGGTGAGCCCAACCAGATCCAACTGGTAACGCTCCACCTCCCGCACAAGCTCCGACTCCTTCCCCCCCAGAGAGGTGACGTTCCACGTCCCCAAAGCCAGCTTCTGTCGCCCGGGTCTGGTCCGTCGAGACCCTCTGCCTTCACTGCCACCCTTCTGGCAGCGCACCCGACCCCATCGCTGTTTCCCGTAGGTGGTGGGCCCGCGGGACGGAGAAGCGGAGGTGTTGCCCACGTCGCCTTTTCGGGCTGTGCCCGGCCGGGCTCCGTGGCAAGCCCGGCCACCAGACGCTCGTCGACGAGTCCTCCTTCTGGGCCTGGCTCCAGAAGGGGACCCCGGGCTTCCTCCGGGCCGGGTATCCTCACTTCGTGTGTCGTCTTTCATGAGGTCTTTTGAACCAATCTTAGTCTGGCCCCTTGCCTGAGACCAATTTGCCATGGGAGACCCTACCAGGAACACAAGGTTCCAGACAACACAGCCCCCAGGTTCATCAGGGCACACAAACCTCTCTACCACGGTAAGGTGCTGGTTCTTCAGAGAGGATCGATTGTTACCCTTTTCAAAATAAATAATGTCTTTTTTGAATCCAATAAAGTCAAACACTGTTTATTTCAGTCTGTTTATGTACAACCTTATCATTTTTGGGTAGTTTTTTGCTCAATGTCCAAATACAGACCACAACGTCGACTTATTTAGACTTTGTCCTACTGTGAAGCTGACCCTTATAAGATATTTTCAGTTAGAGTAAGAAAGGCAAAGTGTTACATGGTTTCAGTGAAGTTCTGCAGGTTTGACCTGAAAATCTGTATTTTTCGGCTTCCGTGGGAGCGGCTAGATGCCAAAGAGTTGCAGAATAGCAGGAGAAAAGAAAAATAAACTCTAACGTCTCCACTCATTAATATTACACATACTCATCTGTACAATACCATGGAATCTCAGCCTGCTTTAACCTCTAAATTATTTACTCAGTAAAATCTTTTCTTTGTCGGACTCACTCAAACTCATATTTTTTCCGAATTGCTCAAAGTGGAGCAATGAAAGGAAGAGACTATGAACAGAAAGAGCATCTCAACTCTCAACCAATACTTATTTTATTGATTCAGTTTGAATCTGGAATCCAATGCTTCTAAAGTTGTGTAGTTTCATAACTGATGTTTATTCTGCAATCCCATTCATTTCAGTGCCCAAGAAATGGTTTACTTCATTCTGAATTAATAAGGAAACAAAGTAAAGATACTTTTTATTGAGTTACACTCAACAGTAGCTAATGTTTCTATTACTGTTGTTAATCATTAAAAAAAAACTTCACTTGTGGTCAGGACCAAGCAATATTCTGACATAAATAAGATATAACTGAAAAAATATAATGCAGACTGTATCTGACCAAGGAGATAATGCTTGTTTTGTTTTGTTACAGTTCACATTCTCCCCATTGCCGAGCAGTGTTGGGCAATTTACCCGCACAATTTCTCTCTGGTGTCGAAATGTCTTGCGATGTTGGTGAATTCTTAAAAAACATTCTTAAAATGTGTTGTAATGTGCGTTACTGAGAATTGTAACAGGTATTATATTATCCGAATTTCATTAGTAATCAGTGGCGGAGCCAGGACATTTTCAGTGGGGTGGCCAGGATGGAACCAGTGATCATTTTGGGGTGGCATTGAAATCACTATTATATGAACATAAAAATACATCTCACTATAAAATAAGGGGTATTCCCGCAGGCAAAGTATCAACGAAGCTTACATTATACAAATGTAGTGCAATATACAGACTGTTTAGCTTATGGTGATCAGCAGCCCTATGAGCTCATTCTCTCAGGAATACAGAGACACACACACATCATTTAAATAAAAGTTTTTAAATTAAATTATTGGTTAAGTATAAACATCCTAAAGTAAATAACAATAAACAATAGCCTTAACCCTGTAAGGCCCCCGGTTGTAATTTTACAACATTACTTTAAGCTATCCAAAAAAGTCAGTAAATGTTTTTGTTTTTTGACTCAAAAAACTTTTGTGAAGCTGTATCCGTGGCCGTGCAACCTTCTTCTCCAGGCAGCAAGGAGGAGAGGCATTTGGCTGTGCCCGGCGGTGGTCCCACAGTTCCCCCAAGGGCCCCAACCAATAGGGGACTCTATGGCGCTATTGAGACCCCCGACGCCAAGATCAAAAGCTATATTATAGCAACCGGTCCATGTAGCCCTACCGGCCCATTTCCCAGAGACAAGCATCAAGGAAACAGGTGTAATCCTCTTCTTAGTTTGCTGTGCCGTTGTGGTGGTTTGAGGCCAGGGCAGGCTGATGTTGATAGCCTACATGTGGCGCTTCTGAGTGGTTGTGTCCGTCATAGGCGGCGCCAGGGGGTGCTGAAGCTCCCCCTAGGATAGCCATAGCACCCCCAAGAAATGTATATCTTTTTTTATTTTTACGTGTGAAATTCATAATTTGAAAAATTATTGATCCGAAAATAATATGCCACAGTAGAGAACAAGTACTTCTGGGTCTCTGTGTTTCATTCAAGCTTGGCTCTGTGTGTGTGTGTGGCAGGCGCGCATTTAGTGTGATTAAGCGAGCGAGAGAGAGAGAGAGCGCACCGGTACCAGGGGCCGTGTTATTAGCATCTGTTTAGCTAGCTGCACTAACGGACATAAGGAGCTGTTTCTACAACAAGGTGAAGGGAATGTCCTCCCCTGTCAGACTGAGGGACTCAGGTGAGCTAAAGGACTCTCTGAGTGTTTAGATAGCAGGGCTGTCCCGAATACCATTTTTCGGGCTCCGGATATTCGGTATTAATCAGCAGCGAATATTCGCGTGGGGTAGTAATCAGCAGCGAACCGCTTCAACACGTGTATTTCGGTTTATTCACGGCATTAATTTTGTTTTTCACAGTTGTTTTATAGTTATTTTTTAATGTAACCCAATTTGTGTTCTTTGAAATTGAAAAGTATATTGCATTGTGTTTGTTACTTTCGTTGCAGTTGTATATGTCTTAAAGTGGACCTATCATGCTATATTTGAATAATATAGTGTAGGACCATACCTATATAAGGCATATTTATAATTTTTATTTTTCAAAATACCAAACAGATCATGCATTTTAACCATTCCTCATTTCGCTCAATTTAACACTGTCTTTGCATGGTCTGATTATGTGAGAACAGCACCATCTACAGGCCTGGCATATGTACTACAGCGTCTCCAGCGCTTTCGAACGGCAATGTCCGTGGCTGTCTCCTCCTGATTGGTGGAGTTGGCCCAATAGCCGTAGCGCCACTTCTGTGACGTCATAGAAGTGTTCAAATCTGGATCAGTCTGTATCAGATCCGTTGCAGCCCCTTTTTAAGAGATTTGGGTATGGAGGACATTAGAGAGGGTTGTGTTTTCTGACACTTGGTGAGTTCCCTGGAACACCGGGGACACATATTCATGTATAAAAGATGTACAAAAGTGCATTTTGCATGATAGGTCACCTTTAAGTGTAATTTGGCTTGGCTTCCTATTTTGATATGCTTTTATTTTGAAGGAGAGTTAGCGCTGTTGACAGGAAGTTGTTGTTGCTATGGAAACAACGTCACGGAGATTAACGGAGTAAAGTAATATCTACATATAAAGACAGAGAAAGTAAACCATAACGTTTAGGGTTAAGTATTAGCACCCCCCGAAGAGGCACAAGCTCTTACGTTGATATTGGAGATTTCAATAAATTCAATTTGAAAAAGAAACGGGAATAAAACGGAAAAAAAAAAAACGAATGTCCGAATAACGAAATGGAAACGCGAATAGTACTCCAACGAACGAATATTCGGATATTCGGGTACAGCCCTATTACATAATTAACTTTGGTTAGTTATCTCAGTGGGTCTCAAACGGTGTGGTCACAATTTATGTAAACAATTATTTCCGACTTACACCTGATCATTATAGTTATAAAACAATAAGAGAATACATGAAAAACAGTTATGAAATACTATATGACAGTAAAATAAGAATACAGTTTAAAAGGGGAGTGATTCGTAAAATATCCATAAAGAAAAAGTAAATCTGTTTACAGTTCTGTTTCATATGGGTGTTGACTGTTGAGAGATGTATCCATAGATCTCTTAATTTTGCTCTCAAAGTGCACCAGATTGATGCATTTAACTTCAATATTACAAAAAAAAATGTGGGTCGCAGATGTGTGAGTGAAGAAAAAATTAATTAGAATTTTTTTTTTTTCAAAGTCAAACTTTTATTTTGTATGCCTTTTTGTTTTTTCGAGTCTTCTGGCCAATCAGGATCAAGATTGTTGCCGGAATTCCCCACGGAGAATAACTTTGCAGTAGAACTAATCTTTATACATCCATGGGTACAACTTCAGATAAAAATGAACACATAAGGAAATATGACCCCCGGTTTGATGATTAACAGGTCACCGAACAATGTGAGCTTTCTACCCTTATCCACAATTTAAAGTAATTCACACAGACTATCTCCTATTTTCTCTTCTCTCTGTGTGGAACAGCAAGTTCACCTTTCAGAATAAAGTGAAAAACAAACAATGGCATAAAATATTATTAATATGTCGGGTACATATTTATTTTCTTCTCAGAGTGTACCAGAATGCGTATGTTAGTATTTCAAAAAGTCTCCTGGGGGAACGTCTGTCAGTCATCATAGTGGCTCCAGATCGCCGTGGGGTGCCGTGGTTTCGCAGAGGTGACATAGATGATGGTGGGCCATCCCTGGGCGATTCCCCAGGTCTGTGTGGTGGCTGTCCATTTCCAGCCGACTCCTTGGGGATGTTTTCCCTTTGCCTGTTGTGTGGGCGTGGTGGCTGTCACTCTGGCTCCCGGCTCACCTGCTGCAAACAGCTGTTCACCCTCACACCTGATTCTCATCAGCCATCTACAACGGCATATCAGCAGAGGCTCCACAACCTGTCGGCGCCAGATCGTTGTTAAACCACAGTGGATCATTCTCTGACCGCCGTGTTGTCGTCACCAGCCTCCACTTCCTCGCCACTCCTGCCGGATTATCCTTCCCGCACCTTTTGTTCACTAATAAACCCTTTTTGAACACTCTGCCGTGTCCTGCGTTTGGGTCCTCTCAGATACCGTAACAGTCTGGGGGGCGATGTCTCAGGAAGCAGGTGCAATAGGGGCGTTACCCTTTCTGGGCCAACCTCTCGAGGCTTGGCTCCTGAGAGGGACAGGCTGAGACAGGGGGGGACTGTCTGACAAAGTTATTCAGACTATTCAGGCAGCAAGAGCTGGATCCACCACAGCCTGTTACAGGCCAAAGTGGTTGGGATTCCAGCGATGGTGTGAGGAACGGAGTCTAAAGCCCCTATCTTGTACGCTGGGCTCTATTCTGTCCTACTTACCGTTACTGGTGGACAGGGGGCTTGCTCATTCCACAGCTAAAGTGTATGCAGCTGCCATTTTGTCCTGCCATGGGGCAGTGGCGGCGCCAGAGTATTTTTTTTGGGTAATCTATGGTAGGGCTAACCCATACAGTGGCGGGGCTCAAGTCAGTATTTGTAATGTAATTACATACACGCTATATCGCACCCCTTGACAGTGAAACGCCACGCGTGAGGCTTTTATTAGCTTTTATTAGTCTCCTTTTATCAGCTAAATTACATCGAGAGCAACAGGTGGGAGTTAAACAATACAATAGCCTATTCTGCTAATTCCACGTTGTTACTTCAACATGCTACGCAGCGGCAGAAACAAGAAAAGTTGGCATATAGAATTGACACGGAGAGGGAGAGAGAGAGAGAGTGAGGGAGAGAGAGAGAGACAGAGAGAGAGGTAAACAGAGAGAGACAGACACAGCACACAACAGGTGGCCTGTGTCTCTATTGTCATACAAAACACTTTTTCAAATGACCCATTATTACAAAATATATTCAAAACTCACTATTCACTCTTCAGGTGGGTCGTGTGACTCTGGCACCTGTTCGACTTGTACCTCAATGCGAGGGCGTTTAAGAACAAATCTATCCATCCGAAATATACAATGAATTAATCCTAGAAGTTCTGCTGTCTGTCTGCAATTTACTCGGCGCGAGTTTGGGGACTTTTCACTGTGAACGTGACGTATCAGTAATGCATGACGCAGCAGACCCAACGTTTCGTTGCTTTGATTGGCTATAGGTCTATTCAAATTAAATTCGGAGGCATTTTGATCTGACCGCGGCCGCGCTGATATTAAAACCTGATTATAACGCGAGAGAATTTCCACACCTTTACGGCCCTTCCACACAGCGGCGTGCGTTTAGTGTATAAAACTCCCCCACTACTTAGACTATTCCTTGCACCCCTCTAGAATAAGCCCGAATGGTCTCAACCATATTGCGTCAGTAACGTGCACTTGTTGTTACAGCAGGATCAGTTTGTGTGTTGTGGACACGACCGGTAGATTTTCGCAATCCGTGTTCTCAACATACTTTTTCATGGTCGGGCTAAGGTAGGGCTAAGCCATTTCTTGGTATGGCTGTAGCCTACCCCAGCCATACCCTGGCATCGCCACTGCCATGAGGGATTTTGCGGCAGGTCAGCCTTCAGTCAGCCGCTTATGTCGCGGTTTTTGCAGGGTCAGTAGGCAGCGCCCAGTGGTGCACGCCTCCTCCCTGCAGTGGGACCTGCCGTTGGTGCTCGAAGCAGATTCATTTGAGCCTCTGGAGCTCTCATCCCTGAAAGCACTGAAGACAGCGTTACTTGCCTTGACTTTGGGCCAAGAGAGTGTCCGAGCTGACCGCTCTGTCGGTGCACCCAAGTTGCTTGTTGATCCGGGGTGACCGTAGCGGGGCGACACTCAGACCGAACCCCTCCTTTGTTCCCAAGAACCTAAGGAGTTTGTTCAGGTCAAGTGCTATACAGCGGCTTTAGTCTTCCACGCCATATTGGGGCCTGGGAGGCTAAATTGCACCTCCTCTGCCCGGTGCATACGCACGGCTTCGATTAGGCGCACTGAACAGCTGTTTGTGTGCTTTGGGGATGGTGTGGCCGGTAAAGCTCTGTCTAAGAAACGCCTTGTAGGATGGCTCTGCGAGTGCATTTCACATGCCTACGGACAGGCGGGGAGAGCCTTCCCCATGGGGGTCCGTGCACACTCTACACGGCGTATGGCTGTGTCAACAGCCTTATTCAACGGCGTGAGTGTTGAGGACATATGCACTGCGGCGTCTTGGTCCACGCCAGGCCCCTTCATAAAGTTTTATCTCTTGGACATATCTGGCTCCTTCTCATCGTCTGTGCTTGCTGGGGCAACAAAGAACTGGTGAGGGGGGGGGGGGGGGGGGTTGGGAGGGGGGGGCTGTGGGTCAGTAGGTATCTGGCCCCCCCTGGACATAATGCACTTATGTTTTCCCATGCTCCTTAGGGACCCGGGGAACATGGGGCGCAGTAAGCCCCATGCAGGGCTGGAGAGCCCTCCTCACTATTTTTCATGCACACTCTTCACGAGGTAAGCGTGTCTGAGTGTGCTCTACCCAGCCAAGTAAGCTGCGGCCCCGACTTCTCCACGGTCACAACCGGAGGAGAAGAAGTTGCAGTGCAGTGGCTGTTAACCAAAAGCCGGTCAGGGGCTTTGTGATGGGTCGATGTTGTTGGACGACAGGGCGCTTATGCATCAGGGCTCCACCCACTGTACCCATAGAGTCCAGAGGTCAGAGCCTGTGTAAGATATAACGGGGGGTTAGGTACAGAGTTGGGTGTAATGCGTTACAACGTTACTGTAATAATATTACTTTTGTCGATAACGGAGTAATGTAAACGCGTTACTTTTATAATTCAGTAATCCCACTACAGTTACTAACATTGCCCGACACGCGTTACTTCTTTACTTTTATGAAATAAGTAATCACACTACACTTAGCCTACTAGCATAAAGAATGACTAGATTCTCCCTTTGACAGACAAGAGGGATTTCTGCCGCAGGTTTATATTTACGTAACATTTGTGCGACTTGCGCGTCCACATGCAGTGCATAAACAAGGCAACAGCGATAACCTTCGAGGGGTGGAGGTCTGCCCATTATTTTTGAGTTCATTCTAACTTATAATGCATCAATAACCGTACAATCCTGTTGTAATTTAATTGCACACGTGCATGTGTGTGCTCAGGTTTAAGTGTTAGTGTACATATTCTTTGTGAAAGGTCGAGTTCCCGTGGGGGAGGGGGGCCAGAGGGATGGGGGACCAGGTGCATGTTGGGAAGAAATTATTGTTACGGTGGATGAAGGGGGTGGGGGAGGGGTGTCTAAAGTCAAAGATTAATCTTGATTGGGCCAAATTTGACCCCGAGTCACCCACAACCATTCTGCTGGGTCTTCCCAGACCCGAACACCAAATTATACACTTTTTTATTTAGAGACCGTCCTTCAGACTTAGCTGAAATGGTCAAAATCAGTTTTGTAGTGTTTATATAGGCCTAGCTCATGAAGTCTTGTTCCGATAAAAAAAAAACTAGAGCGTAGTTATTATATCATTTTAACTTGAAAAGGGTCACGGGAGATCTGAACACAACATAAGGGTTACAATCACTGTAAAACATATCATACATTATTCTGAAATGGACCAATCTTCACAATGACTCCTTTTACTTTTGGTACTTTAAGTAAATGTTGATGATAATACTTTGTACTCGAGTAACATATTGAATGCAGGACTTTTACTTGTAACAGAGTACGCTGGTACTTCTACTTTTACTCAAGTAAAAATATCTGAGTACTTCTCCCAGCTCTGTGAAGAACATATCCCACATTAGATCTTGTGAATACACACACAATAGTAAACACTGAAAGTCACCCGGAACAGTGTGTATGTAATTTGAACAATTCAACGATTTGAAGCAATTCAGAGCAAAACAGTTTAATTAATTTCCCTAAACGTTAAGAAATCGCCCATAAAATGTACACTTTCTTCCATTGTAGATTCAACACATGTGTTTATTTGTTTTTGTTTTCCCCCTGAAACCAGATGGAATTACGCAGATAAACCCACCACCAGGAAGATATCAGTAGATTCAATAAAGCGAGATTTGAGGAGACCTGGATGCATCCTTCAAGTATTTTCTGCAGCGCGCGCTGCTGTGACGCACCCAGGCAGGTCAGCATCGGAAATGAATACAGATAGGACGAGATCGGATCTAGTGTGCAGAACCTACATCCAGCAAATAATTGTAAGCGGACCAAAGATCTCCCATTAACAGCTCGATTTCCTGTGGTACCCCTGTGTGTGTTTGGATCATGTCTTGGTTTTTTTACAACGTTTTGTAGGGACTAAAGCAAAAAGAAAAAGCTGTGGATCTTGAGAGGAAATATTTCTGAATTCGGGATTGAATCTGCAACAACCGATAGACTCAGTTACATTAATGAAATATTCATAACAGAAACAGTTCCTCATTAGGTGATAGAGAACTCTGTCTTTTGCCAACTACCTTGCCGCATTTCAAAGTCTCCTGCTGCGGTACAAAGCACGGGTTCTGAAGTTACGGAAGAAATATGAAGACAAGTTTGCCTCTTTGACGCACCGAGACAAATCTCTGCTCCTCGTCCCCTAAGGTCAGATGAATGTGTGGATGTAAAACGCTGCTGTTAGCTGAGAGTTCCAGGTTTGGTTACACCTCTCCCTGCAGAAACTCGACCCTCCTACCCGTCACCTCTGCCCGCAAACCGGGGCTCCTGGAGCTGGAGGTGCCGCGGGGGACGGCATGGGACGATCCAAATACTAATGTGATGGGTAAGATGATCAGATGTTTATTTGTGGTTCTTGCGGTGCACTGAGCAATATGGGTGTAACTTTAAAAAGTACCAGGAATCGGTCGTTAAGAGCCATATACATATTAGAAATCTGTGCACAAAAGGCGTAAAGTTGGCGCAAGTCCTGCAGAAAAAAGGTTTATGAATCATTATAGGGATTATTAAACTTTTAATATGTTAAAGGGACGTTAATACGTAATGTTTAATTGTCTAGATTGCGTTATTGGTCGCGTGTAATTGTGTCTAATTGCAAGCTTTTACGCACGCAATCCTATCAACAAAAATGGACAATAATATCAGAAATAATCGCTAATGTCACATGTCCCTGAAACGTGACTATAAAAATCTGTATGAGTTTTTGAACAAAAAGAGCGATCCTGTTCACTTTTTTAGAGACATTTAGGAGCGTAAATTTGCCTTGCATTACTGAGCTCATGTATTAAAAAACAAGAATAAATGATATACAGGCATTTATAATATAATGATCAGCATGTCGACCCAAATGAATAACACATGAATCTAAACATTAAATCAAATTTAATTTAAAGTTTTTATTGGCCTTTAAGTAGCCACATTAAATATATTTTAAATGATCTGTTTCCTTAAAGATGATTATAAGGCCCTGATCATTTATAGTCCCCTTACTGTATATAACATAATACTCATAATACTCCTGACATGATGTACTGCCATTTAATTTGGGCATTAGTTGTCTGGCCTGTATTATTAGCATACAGATACATTTTTACACATCTCATTAAAAGTCCAAAACCAACAATGTGTTAATCCATTTCAAAATAATATTAAACTCACTGTGTGATGCTTTCCGTCCAAGCCCATTGGTTCCATTGGAAATCTCCCAGAATATATAGTTTTGTTTTCTTCAAAAGGGGCTTGTTGATTTCCTTAAACAGCTGTTCACTGTAGTTTATATAATTGAACAAGCAGAAATAAATGGTTCATTTGTTTGAGACTATTGTCAGTGCCAGATAAACCCTAATCACAATACGGCTTCAGATTCACAAACATGAATTGTTAGTATCATCAATGCATTGCTGGTTTTGGTATTTAAATCGAATTTGTTTATATTAAAAAGAACCAAGGAAGTCACCAGACATATATCTAAACTCATTCTGTCAATGGGATGCTTTGAATCAGGATGGAAAGGCAAACAAAAAGCAGGAGCTGCTGTCTCACTGCATAATAAAACCTGCATCAGCCATGAAAAAATAGTGACCTTGATCTCAAACAACCATCAATGTTGCTACAATTGTAATAACATGTATTGGTGCTGCACAGTTTCTCTCTCTGTGTCTCCACAGCAGAAAAATCACCTTTCGTCAAGCAGTTCATCCGCAAATTCAGAAGGGCTGATAACTGAACTTCAACATCTTCCTTTACAAATTGATCTTATATCATTACAAATAATACATAAATATCTGAGATTTATTTAGATCTCAAAGTAAACATACGTTCTGTGGGTTGGAGGTGCAGCAACAACTGAAGGATGTATCGATTTATGGATTGATGATAGATGGATTGATATGAGAAGGGCTGTATGATGGGTGGATGGGTGGATAGATAGATATATAGGTTGTAAATGAAAGGTTGGATTCATGATGGAAAGAGTGATGAATGGATGAATGTTAGATGTATGGAAGAAGCGATGAAAGATAGATGGACAGATGTATTGTTGGATTGATAAAGGATCGACTATGGATAGAAGAAGGGATGGATGGATAGGTTGAATGGTGGATAACGACTGATGGATGGATGGTGGATGGACTATGGATAGAAGAAGGGATGGATAGATAGGTGGATGAATTATGGAGGATAGATGGATGGTGGGTTGGGTGGACGTGTGGATGATGGATGGGTGATGGATGGATTGGTGGATGATTGAAGGTTGGGTGGATGCATGGATGGATGTATGATGGATGATTGGATTGATATAGGCTGGAATTAAGGATTGATTAATGGATGGATGTTAGATGGTTGGGTAGATGGATGGATTGGTGGGTGAAAAAAATGATAGATGGATGGAAGTGTAGGAGCCAATTAACATCTGTGGGTATAAAGGTAGGAACCTATGTTTGGTGGGGAGAGGTTCCGCCGGAAGGCCATACAGTTTTTGACCACACACGGAGCACACACACAAACACGGGATTACAAGCAAAGCAAAGGTATTGTGTAAACGGTAATATCGTGTGGTGAATATGGAAAGAAGCAAGTAAAATGAAAACCAGTAAAAGTGAAAATAAATGGACTGTTTAGAACTGGAAACTTTGTTTCTGACCTTTATTCGGCAGCAAACTTGTGTGCGTCAATTACACCCACAAAGCGGATCCTCAGAGGCTTAAAGCGTTGGCTTAGCCTCTACATATAGTCAAAAACTAGCCTTTTTTGGATTTATACAAGAGGACATTTTTCGTTGCGTTTATCGGACGCTGAGAGCGGCTGCTCACCTTCTACCGGACGCCGAGAGGAGGAAAACAACACGCCGGTGTATGGGCATCTGTTAATGCCTGTTATATAGTGAGGCCTGTTGGCGCTTTAGTAAACTGCATGCTGACAAAGGCTTACACTGTGATGTACTATATCCGCAAGCGCGGGAATTATACATGTGATGGAGTTGTGAGTTACGGAAATAAAGCTGCAGACTGAAACATGGTGTCAGAAGCGGTCTTCTAGGACTAAAAGCTCAAGAAAACTCACGTCATGACGACAAACAGTATTCCGGCACCCGAGGGCATGCATATGTCTGGTGATATAACAAAAAACTGGGAGGTTTTTAGAGCGGAATTTGAGGACTTTTTGCTCGCTACAGGTCTGACCGAAAAAACGAATGTGGTGCAGGCAGCCGCACTGAGACGGCTTATGGGGAACGAGTGCCTGCATATATATATGCACAATGTCACGCTGACCGAGGAACAAAAGAAAGAACCCAAAACAATTTTGGATGCGTTGGGGGATTACTTCAAGCCGGCAAAAAATTTGATTTATGAGAGATACACGTTCGGATGCTGCAAACAAGGACCGGACGAGCCGATCGATAGCTTTATAACAAAGCTGAGGGAAAAAGCATCATCATGTGAGTACCGTGACCTGAAAGATGAACTGATTAGGGACAGGCTGGTACTCGGTATTGCCAGCGAGAGCACCAGACAGCGACTGCTGCGTGAACGGGACCTAACGCTGCCAACAGCTGTGGAGATTTGCCGCCTTGCAGAATTGACGGAGTCACGCATGAGGCTTATTGAGAGCCCGCAGGCACAGGCGGACAGTATTAATGCTATGGTGGACAGGCAAGGCGGACGACGCAAAACACAGTGGAAAAAAGCGGAAAGAAAACCAACGGCTGAGAGAGAGCAGCAGTGGACCTGCAAATACTGTGGAAATGGACACAAACGGGGCAGAGAGCAGTGCCCAGTCTATGGTAAGACCTGCCGAGCATGTGGGGTTTCAAATCACTTTGCAAAAGTATGTCAGGCCAGCAGCAGAGCAGAGAAAACAAGAAAAGTTAATGTTGTTGACGATGTCCAGCAAACTGAACGGCACTCAGATACAAGTGAAAACCTATACAATGTCACTGAATATGTGGGGAATGTGAAAGCACCTGGATGCAAATGGTTTGTGCACCTACACCTGAATAAGAAAAGACAGTTATGCCAGCTAGATACAGGGGCCACTTGCAATGTTATGGGCCGCCAGTTTAAAGAGAAACTGTCACCAAAGACAGCCTTACAGCCGACCAGAACAAAGCTAAAGCTGTACTCTGACACATACATGCCATCCCTGGGGATATTTCACACGGACTGTGTGGTCAGGGGGAAAACACACAGACTTGTGTTTGAGATAGTGAACACCAAACAAAAGCCCCTGCTAGGTGGTGCTGCCTGCACTGATCTGGGCCTTGTGAAATTCACTATTCCAAGAGAACTACTGCCAGTGGAGGTGAACACTATTGATGCAAGCCAGTTTATGCCACTCACAAAAGAAATGCTACTGAAAGACTTTCATGATGTTTTCCATGACCCGATCGAGTCAGTCCCAGGTAATATTCATTTCGATCTGAACCCTGAAGTGACACCAGTCCAGTGCTCACCACGAAATGTCCCTGTAGCGCTAAAAGCCCGGGTTAAGGAAGAGCTGGACAAACATGTGAAAGCAGGCAACCTTACGCCAGTGACGGAGCCAACAGCGTGGATAAGCAACATGGTGACAGTAGCTAAACCGGACAAGATAAGAATCTGCATTGACCCAAAGCCTCTCAATCAGGCACTTCTCAGTTCCCATTACCATATGCCAATGCTAGAAGACGTCTTGTACAAACTGCCCAAGGCTCGTGTCTTCACACTGGTTGATGCTCGTGACGCCTTTCTCCAGTGCAAGCTTGATGAGGAAAGCAGCCGCTTGACGACATTCTGGACCCCATGGGGTCGGATGAGATGGCTCAAACTCCCGTTTGGAGTCTCAGTGGCGCCAGAGATCTATCAGCGCAAGCAACATGAGCTGCTATCAGGCCTGGCTGGCATCGAGCCTATTGCGGGTGACATCCTGGTGGTCGGGTGTGGCGATATGGACGCAGAGGCTGAAGAGGACCACAACACCAACTTAAGAGCTCTCATGCAACGGTGCAGGGCTGTGGAGCTCAGATTGAGTGAACGCAAGCTGCAGTTCAAGCTCAAAGCTGTACATTTCCACGGCCATGTACTGTCTACAGAAGGACTGAAAATCGACCCCGAGAAAACTCAAGCAGTGTTGGACATGCCGACGCCCACGGATGCTAAGGCAGTGCAACGCATGATCGGGTTTGTGACATATCTGGCTAAGTTCCTGCCAAGGCTATCGGAGATCTGTGAGCCTCTTCGGAGACTCCTGGATAAGGACACGGCATGGCACTGGCTGCCAAAACACGATGATGCAATACACAAGACAAAGCGGATGGTCACCAACACGCCGGTTCTCAAATATTATGACGTCACAAAGCCTGTAATGATCCAGAGTGATGCCAGCATGAATGGACTGGGGTGCTGCTTGCTGCAAAAGGGGAAGCCCATAGCCTTTGCCTCACGCGCACTGACACAGACTGAGCAAAACTACGCTCAAATAGAGAAAGAGTGCTTAAGCATAGTTTTTGCATGCCAGAGATTTCACCAGTACCTATACGGTAAGGACACAATCACTGCAGAAACAGACCACAAACCACTGATCACCATCTTTAAGAAGCCCCTCATGAGTGCGCCTAAACGCCTTCAGGGCATGTTACTGCAGCTCCAGGGGTACAATCTGGATGTTGTTTACAAACCAGGCACGGAGATGTATGTCAGTGACACTCTAAGCAGGGCCACTCCACCGTGTCGTGGTTCCGATACCCCCTATGCACGACAGACGGTGTGTTCCATGGACAGCTTTCAGGCGGAGGACTCAGAGCTGGATCAGGCACAGCATCTGGATGTTACTGACTTCAGGTTTCGCCAAATTGCCCAGCACATAGAGATAGACAATGTATTACAAGCTTTGACATCAGTAATCCTCAGGGGATCTTCTGCCGGATCTATCAGCTGACACTCTCATCACACGCTGTAAATCTCAATTTGCACACTACGGACAGCCAGACAAAGTGCTCACAGATAATGGCCCACAGTTTGCCTGTGAACAGTTCAGGAAGTTTGCAGCAAAGTGGGGATTTAACCATGTCACATCCTCACCCAGATATCCAAAATCAAACGGCAAAGCTGAGTCAGCTGTCAAGATAGTGAAATCACTCTGCAAGCGGGCAAAGTTGGATGGCACAGATAAATGGCAGGCACGGATAAATGGCAGGCCATTCTCCATTGGCGCAACACACCCACAGAGGGGTTGGACAGCAGACAGCTTGCTGCAATCGTGGTTAGTGACTGGAGTGACGGAGAAGCTGCGGTTGAAACGGCCGCTTGCAAAATCCGCCTACGACATATCGGCAAGGGACTTACCAGAACTGAATGTTGGGGAACACATAAGGATGAGGCCTCTTCCAGGAGATCGCACAGGCCGTTGGCAACTGGGTCAATGCCTCCAGGAAGTCGCTCCTCGCTCATTCGTAGTGGAGGTGGACGGCACGCTCTACAGGAGAAACCGGGGGGATCTGCGGGTTGCGGAGCGATCAGCCCGGATGCGACAGCTGGTAGCGCCGGAGCAGTGCAGCCTAAGGGACCGGGGCCATGTCAACGCAGAGAGGGCTGCAGGTGGAGCCAGAACCGACCCGGTCCAGGAGGACACAGGTTTGGGGGAGCCTCCTCACTCTCCAGGGGTCCCGGCGCAAGGGCGGGGTTTGACACCAGGGAAGCCAGTGAGTACAGAGAGCCAAGCTGTATACTCGCGGTGTGGTCGCCTGTTACGGCCGCCGCAGAGACTGAACCTGTGATACAACTGGGTACATTGTCACTAAGTCTGTTGGACTGTTAAGAAAAAGGGAAAAAAGAAATGTTGGATATTATTGTTGGATATTATTATAGTTTTGTATCGGTACTTGCATGTTTAAACAGTATTGTAATTGTTTTCATGTCTTGGAGGTTGACAATGTTAAAGTGTTAGCTTTACACAATGTAGCACTTACCTGCACTTTAAAGTGACATGCTGATGTTGTTTACAGCTAAAGGAAAGGAGATGTTACAAATATGGGCATCTGTTAATGCCTGTTATATAGTGACGCCTGTTGGCGCTTTAGTAAACTGCATGCTGACAAAGGCTTACACTGTGATGTACTATATCCGCAAGCGCGGGAATTATACATGTGAGGGAGTTTTGAGTTACGGAAATAAAGCTGCAGACTGAAACAGCCGGCTGCTCAGCTGTTATCAGCCACCTAACGCCAAGAGGAGGACAGCTACAACTCGTTTGCTCATCTGATGCACAGGAAGGCGACAGGAGCAACGCGGTGAATGGTGCCGGGAACATTTCGCCGCTTGTCACGGAACTACATTCATCTAAGGAGGTATGTGTTGCGCGCTACAACCTGTTTAAATGGCCATAGGAATTAAGTTGTGTGCACACATAAGGGCGTAATTCCAATGCATTGGTTGTGAAAGGGATGAACAATAAGCGCTTGTATTGTACTGATTGATTTGTGACAATCCGTTTGACTTTAAGACATTCAAATATGGAGGAGCGCGCTGCGGGCGTACCAGCAGCTGACAGCGCGTCAGCTTCTGGCAAGCTGGATAGCGTGGCCAGCTGTAGTGATGCACAAAGCACTAAGCGGGTAGTTAAACTCTCTGCCAAAGCACTTGCGGAAAAACTTGAGAGGTTGCAAAATGGCAGAAAGGCTAAGCTAAATAAAGCTAGCAAATTAAGAACAAATATAAAAGATTTGATTTTAAATGGTGAACATGCTAAGCAGTGGCGGCCGGCCCATAGGGGCGCTAAGGGCGCCGCCCCACCTCTTCCCACATACAAAAAAAATAAATAAAAAATAAATAAAATAAAAATATATATATTTCAAAAAATATATATTTCAAAAATATATATATTTTATATGTTTTATTTTTAATGAACAAGGTAAATATCATACAATTGGTATCAGTAAAATGTATAATCTACAATAAAATCTTGTTTAAAATTGTGTTACGATGTCTAAAGTTACTGATAAGCAGTGGCGGCTGGTGGAAAATATTTTTGGTGGGGCTGTTGATATAGTCAGTAAAAACACTTTTTTTGGGAGAAATGACCCCTTAAATTGGGACTTCTGGTGATGTAATGGCCCTTAAAATCTTGGTTCTAGGGCCAGGAACAACCAGGCTGAGTCAGGCTGAGTATGCTAAACTAACTGCGGTCAAGCCAGCCTCCACTCGGGAAAATCTAGTCAAGCCAGCCCTCACGTGATATTGCGGTGCGCGAATATTCTATGCATTACGGTTGAGTAAAAAAAATCATCCCTCTGTGTTTAGATGAGAATAAAACAAAAACTGTCCAGTATCAAAGACTCATTTCACTTCAGGGTGAAAGCAGGACATCCCATCTAGTCACTCACAAAAAATCAGGACATTCTGATGTAGAGTTTCAAAATAAAAGACCTTTGAAATCTTTATTGTATGAGCTATCATCCATGTTTTTAGATGAGAATAAAACCAAAACTGTCCAGTATCATAGATCCATCTCACTCCAGGGTGATAGCAGAAAAAAAAATCAGGACATTCTGATGTACAGTTTCAAAATAAAAGACCTTTGGGGACAGGGATGATAGCTCATATATGAGGCTTCAAAGGTCTTTTATTTTGAAACTGTGCATCAGAATGTCCTGCATTTTCCTGAGTGACTACATGGGGTTTCCTGCTATCAGCCTGGAGTGAGATGGATCTATGATACTGGACGGTTTTTGTTTTATTCTCATCTAAAAACAGGGATGATAGCTCATATATGAGACTTCAAAGGTCTTTTATTTTGAAACTGTATATCAGAATGTCCTGATTCTTTCTGAGTGACTACATGGGGTGTCCTGCTATCACCCTGGAGTGAGATCGATCTATGATACTGGACAGTTTTGGTTTTATTCTCATCTAAAAACAGGGATGATAGCTCATACAATAGAGATTTCAAAGGTCTTTTCTTTTGAAACTCTACATCAGAATGTCCTGATTTTTTCTGAGTGACTAGATGGGATGTCCTGCTATCACCCTGAAGTGAAATTAGTCTTTGATACTGGACAGTTTTTGTTTTATTCTCATCTAAACACAGAGGGATGATTTTTTTTTACTCAACCGTAATGCATAGAATATTCGCGCACCGCAATATCACGTGAGGGCTGGCTTGACTAGATTTTCCTGAGTGGAGGCTGGCTTGACCGCAGTTAGTTTAGCATACTCAGCCCGACTCAGCCTGTTTGTTCCTGGCCCTAGAACCAAGATTTTATGGGGCCATTACATCACCAGAAGTCCCAATTTAAGGGGTCATTTCTCATCAAAAAAATGTTTTTTGCTCACTATATCAACAGCCCCACCAAAAATATTTTCCACCAGCCGCCACTGATGCTAAGGTTCAAAATGCTCTTGATGGTTATATTGAATTGTGTGTTGAAGCCAGGTCTATGCATGACACTTTAATGGGTTTATTGCCACATGATGAAAGGGAAAGACATGAAACATGGTTTAAAGCCAAAATGATGTTCAATGATGAATTTATTGTCCAAATCAAGGTGTGGGTTTGTCAAACCAAAGGTACTGGTGATAATAATGATGAAATCAATCCTGATGACAGTGTTTCTAATGTTGGTAAAGGTTCAAACCAAAGTGACAGCAGTACAAAGTCAAGTACAACTTCATCTGCACAAATTATAGCAGCAGCAGAAAAGGCTGCAATTGTTGCTCGCATGGCAGGTTTAACTGAGAGGCATGCGCTGGAGGAACAGGAGCTACAATTAAAGCTACAATTAAAGCTGAGAAAGGAACAGCTTGAGTTGGAAACTGAGCTAGCTGTATCTACTGCTAGGCTAGCAGTTTTACAGGGTTCACATTCACGACGTTCCTTTCTTGCACCAACAAATGGAATGAACTCATACCTGGAAAAGGAAAATAGGAAACTGGCATCGTTAAACATACTTAACCCCCTGGCAAAGGAGTATGATTCCACATCAAGGAAAATATCCTCCAGCAAACCAACAAAGATGGACATGGAACCAAAGCAAGCTGAAAGGCAGTTTGCATTTAAGGAAGATGCTTATGTACAAAATCAACATTATCTGGGAACATCACATGGGTTGATAACTGGGGAATCAACTGCATGGGAAAGTCAACAGGAAAATCCCCATCAGCAAATCAATCAAATTCCATCTGAAGGTTTATTCACGATAATGCAATGCAAAATGAAATAACAGCTGCACTGGTTCACCAGCAACGTTTAATGTCTCTACCAGCAAGAGACATTCCTATATTTGATGGAGACCTGTTTCAGTACAAGGCTTTCATTAAAGCATTTGAACAAGGAGTGGAAAACAAAGCCAGAAAAGCCGACTGCTTGTACTATTTAGAACAGTTCACAAAAGGACAGCCACAGGAACTGGTTCGTAGCTGCCAGCACATGGCTCCAGAACGTGGCTACATTGTGGCAAAGGGTCTTTTGCAAGAACATTTTGGGAATGAGTACATGATCGCTGCTGCCTACATAGGAAAGGCTCTAGCTTGGCTAACAATAACAAAGGCAGAAGATATTAAAGCCCTACAAGCCTATGCTTTATTTCTGCGTGGATGTGCTAATGTGATGGAAGAACTTCAGTACATGCAGGAGTTGGATATGCCCTCCGATATGAAAATGGTTGTCTTCAAGTTGCCATACAAACTAAGGGAACAATGCAGAAACAAAGCTCATAACATCATGGAAGCCTCAAACCACAGAGCTCATTTCATTGACTTGGTCAAATTCATTGAGAGACATGTACGAGTCCTTTCTGATCCGATCTTTGGAGACATCGAGGATTCAGGACATAAATCAGTTGCTATAAAATCTTCCAACATGTTTCAGCCACAATCAAAGAACAGAATAAAAGGAAGTAGTTTTGCCGCTACAGTATTCCCGATGAGTGAAGTCGGAATTAAAATGACTAATAACTCAAAACCACAGGAGAGCTTGGTGTGTCATTGTTGTGATCACAACACTCACGTTTTGGACAGATGTAAGCAGTTCAGCAAAAGGAAGCACAGAAACAAAATTCAATTTCTAAAGGAGAAAGGAATTTGCTTTGGATGCTTGTGTATTAGACACATAAGCCGGGACTGTAAACAACGCTTGATCTGTGAGGTTTTTGAAAAGCAACATCCTACTGCTCTCCACATAAATATATCTAATGTGGAATTGGGACAAACCGCTAAATCACAAATTCCCCCTCAGACATGTGGACGTACAGTGGCCGGAAATGATGGCTGCATTCTTTCAATTATTCCAGTGCAGGTCAAGTCCACAAAGGGAAGTGAGATTATACATACCTATGCATTTTTAGATCTGGGAAGCACAGCCACATTCTGCTCAGAAGATCTAATGCACAGATTAAACATCACAGGAAAAAGAACTAATTTTCTTTTGAAGACTATGGGACAGAAAAAGGTCGTTCCAGCTTACTCCTTATTTGGGATGGAGGTATCTGGTCTTGAGGAAAATAACTTTTATCCTCTTCCAGAAGTCCTCACACAGAAGCAAATGCCAGTAACCAAAGAAAACATAGCTACAGCCGCAGATGTGAAGAGGTGGAATCATTTGTCAGAAGTTCATATCCCCAGCCAATGTTGACATGTTGATTGGAACCAACGCTCCCAAGATATTGGAACCTTGGGAAATTGTCAACAGTTGTAGAAATGGCCCATACGCTATAAGAACAGTGTTGGGATGGGTCATCAATGGTCCTTTACATGGAAGCAGCAATGGCAGCGATGTTGACATGGAGCTTTCTTCTGTTGTGGTGAATAGGATTTCTATTTCCAAATTGGAGCTCATGCTTAGCAGTCAGTATAATCATGACTTTTATGAAAAGCCCTCAGAGGAAAAAGAGATGTCAAGGGAAGACCAAACATTTATGGAAATCATGAATACATCTGCTACACTACAGGGCAACAGGTATAGCCTGAAGTTGCCCTTTAAGACCCCTGACGTCCTTCTTCCAAACAACTTTGCAGTGGCAAAGCAAAGGCTACTTGGATTGAGGAAAAGATTTGTGAGTAACCCAATGTCGCATAAGGAATATGCCAGCTTTCTGAATAGAGTGATTGAAAAGGGTTATGCTGAACAGGTACCAACACAGCAGCACTGTGGCAGTGGAAAATTATGGTACATCCCACACCACAGTGTTTACCATCCAGAATAGAATAGAATAGAATAGTTTAATGTCATTATACATGTACAATGAGATAAATGCTTCTCCCTTTCAAGGGTGCCATCAAAACAAAAACAAAACATCACAACATAAGACAACAAAATACACGCAGCATACATACTTAGGAATAAGGGATAAAGGAATAAAGAATAAAGTGCAGTAATTATTTCCAGGAGTATAAAAATAAAATCTGTCATGTAATAAATAATAATAATAATAATAGTGTGTATTTATAATAATAATAATATTAATGATATATATGTATATGTACAGAGTCACATTGATTCACGTGTCAGGTGTTAAGAGCAATGATGGCTCTTGGGAAAAAACTGTCTTTGAGTCTGTTTGTTTTTGGATTTTGTACACCTGTAGCGCCTGCCGGAGGGCAGCAGGTTGAACAGGTGAAAGCCGGGGTGTGGGCTGTCCTTGATAATGTTTTTGGCTCTACTGAGGCAGCGGGAGGTGTAAATGTCCTTCAGGGAGGGGAGAGGGCAGCCGATGATCCTCTGTGCTGCTTTTACGACTCTCTGGAGTCTCATCCTGTTGGCCTCAGTGCAGCTGGCGTACCACACTGTGATGCAGTATGTCAGTAGGCTCTCGATGGTAGAGCGGTAGAAGGTCACCAGCAGCTTAGTGGCCAAGTTGTTCTTCCTGAGCACCCTCAGGAAGTGCAGATGCTGCTGGGCCTTCTTGATTACAGCTGTGGTGTTGTCCTTCCAGGAAAGGTTGTTGGTGATGAGGACGCCAAGGAACTTGAAGGTGTGGACCCTCTCCACACACTCGCCGTTAATGACGAGGGGAGCGAGGTCGGTAGTATTCCTCCTGAAGTCTACCATGATTTCTTTGATTTTTGTGGGGTTCAGTGCCAGGTTGTTCACTGAACACCACGCTGAGAGCTTCAGTACCTCACTCCTGTAGGCCGACTCGTCTCCTCCTGAGATGAGCCCCACCACAGTGGTGTTGTCAGCAAACTTGACGATGATGTTCTTTGGGTGGGCTGGACTGCAGTCGTGGGTGTAGAGCGAGAACAGGAGAGGGCTCAGCACACAGCCCTGAGGAGACCCGGTGCTGAGATTACGGGTGGAGGAGTGATGGGGGCCAAGTCTCACTCGCTGGGGGCGGTTAGTGAGGAAATCTTTGATCCAGAAACAGGTGGGTGTGGGAAAGCCTAGGTTTGACAGTTTGCAAACTAGAATGTCGGGGATGATTGTGTTGAACGCTGAGGTGTAGTCAATAAAGAGCAATCTGACATAGGTCCCACGATGCTCCAGGTGGCTCAGTGCAGAGTGGAGAGCTATGGCTATGGCGTCTTCAATGGATCTATTTGCTCTGTAGGCAAACTGGTGTGGGTCGAGGGTGGGGGAAAGTCAGGCCTTTATGTGATGTAACACCAGCCTCTCAAAACACTTCATGATCACAGGTGTGAGTGCAATGGGGCGGTAGTCATTAAGGCTGTCTGTGGTTGCTTTCTTAGGAACAGGAATGATAGTGGCAGTTTTAAGGCAAGGTGGGATAACAGCGAGTTTCAGGGAGAGATTAAAAATGCTGGTGAAGACCTGTGAGAGCTGGTTGGCACACGCTCTGAGCACCTTCCCAGGGACTCCATCTGGACCAGCAGCCTTCCTGGGGTTCACTGCTTTGAGCACACGTCTCACATCAGGCGGTTGGGGGCAGGGGTGGAGTTGCTGATTGATGCTGTGGTGAATCGAAGCGAGCAAAGAAGCAGTTCAGTTCCTCTGCTAGCGACACGCTTGAGTCCCCAGTTGCCGTGTCACACCCCCTGTAGTTGGTAATGTTTTTAATGCCCTGCCACACCTGCCTAGGGTTGTTGCTTGTGAGGTGGTCCTCAATCCTTGTTTTGTAGTCTGTCTTGGCTTTTGTGATTCCTCTCCTCAGGTCAGCTCGAGCAGCACTGTAGAGAGCTCTGTCCCCTGACCTGAAGGCTGAGTCACGGGCCTTGAGCAGCATGCGGACCCGGCCAGTCATCCAGGGTTTCTGGTTTGAGAAAACCCTGATGCTTTTTACCATAGTGACGTTGTCGATACAGTATTTAATGTAGGACAGTACCGTCCCTGTTTAGGCTACCAGGTCCTGGTGTTGGTGATCAAATACATCCCACTGGGTATGTTCAAAACAGTCCTGAAGCTGAGCAAGTGCATCCTCAGGCCAGGTTGTAACATACTTTCTAGTTGGACATGTTCTCCGTCTAAGGGGGGTGTATGCAGGGGTCAGTAGCAGGGAGATATGATCTGACAGGCCTAGGTGGGGGAGAGGCATGGCTCTGTATGCGTGCTTGATGTTGGAGTAAACATGATCAAGAGTGTTTTTCCCTCTGGTCGGACACTTGACATGCTGGTAGAATTTAGGCAGGACAGATTTTAGGTTGGCCTTGAAATCTCCTGCAACAATGTGAACGCCATTGGAGTGAGCTTGCTGTTGGTGGTGGATGGTGTATAGTAGGAGGGAGAGTGCAGTGTTGACGTTAGCTTGTGGTGGTATATACACAGCCGTGACAATCACTACAGTTAGCTCTCTAGATAGAAAAAACGGGTGGCATTTAACCGACATGAACTCCAGGTCAGGGGAGCAGTGATGGTCAATGATGATGCCGTTATTACACCAGTTGTTACAGATGTAGCGATTCATTTCAGACAGTTTGAAACGCGAGGGCCGTGATTGGTACGTGATCTGCCCTCGCTCAAGGGAAAACCTCCAGCTTGACTTGAGACCGCCCCCGTGATAGATAAATGTAATTATAATGAAGCCAGCTGCAATGGATCATTGATCCACCAGGGGGTGCAGTGGGGTTCCACACTGGAGCTCATGTGAAATAAAGTCAGATACAGTATGCTGGATGTACGGTGGAACTTTGTTAAGATCCATATGTCACGGATATCATACTACTGTGCTAAATAAGAGACATGTAATCATTTACAAAACATCACCATGTTGTTATTTAACAAAATAATTTTGTTATTCGAAAAAAACGAACGGGAGGAAATGCAGCCCGGCTCTCGATTTGTAATCCTAATTTAATCATCATCTTCACCACGATCATTTATGTTTATGTTCGCCAAATTGACATGAAATCACTGACACATATGAATATACTGTATTCAACTTCATTAAAACGTTATTAACGTGCCTAAACTCAGTAATTCACCAAAAATATGTATATTTTAATGGAGCTTCGTCGGTCGATCAGGATCCCAAAGTGTAGCGGAGGGATCCTCATCTGGATGAAGGGTGTTATTTTCCCCATAAGGAACAAGTCGCTGCAAATTATCCCGCTTATTACATGGCCACATTCTCAACAAAGTAACGACATGACTGCCAATATTAACTGAAATGCTTTTATGGATTTAGATTTTTTTTTTTATTGATTTAAAAAATAGTTGTATTGATTTAAATTGACATGCATCCGCTAACAAAAATAGTCCGTTGTTACCGTTTTTTAAACAGTCTGAATGAAACGGCAGCTCTCAGCTGTGTATTTACACAACTAATGGCCCATCAACCACAGCTCTCTCCCCCCCTCCCCCCCCCCCCAGGGCCGTGGGAAGTAGGGGTGCTGAGGGTGCTGCAGCACCCCCTGGTGGATGACAGGGGATCTGCACTTCTACAAGATATAATACTAATATAATACAAAAAAAAAGAATTTTCAGCCTTGATGTAACAACATTCATAATTAAGTAAAGATAACATCCTTTTCACCCCGGTTACATTTTCCATTTGCCCTGTACGATGGGCGCTGTAGTGATGAAAGTGGGGGGTGTTGGCTCAGGCGCCCGCAGCTCACAGCCAAAGTGAGAGAGATAGAGAGAGGGAGTGCACCGGTACCGGCGGGGATTGTTGTTAGCTTCTGTTGCGCTAACGGATATAAGAAGCTGTTTCTACAATAATGTGGAGGAAGAGTTCTGTCCTGTCAGACTGAGAGGCTCAGTGAGGTAAAGGACTCTGAGAGTTTAGATAGTTCATTTTAGTCTAAATTATCTCAGTGAGTCTCAAACGTATTGATCACAATTATGTAAACAAATATTTCCAAGGCACACCTTTATAATTATTAGGATAAATAAAAACAGGTTTGAAATCATTCCAATGTATAGCTTACTATAGGACAGTAAACCAAAAATATTGTTTAAAGTTGGAGAGATTTAAAAATATGCATAAATAATTGTTAACTGGTCAAATAAGATATGAATGAACAACAAAAATAAAATAAGTTACATGTATTTGTTATTGGCTATAGTAGGTTATTGAAAATGTTCACATACTTATTTGATTAATAAAATGCAAACCTATCTTTTTAATATGGGTGTTTTGAGTTGTACCCCCTAGATCAGTCTCTAGTAATTGGGCGCTCAAAGTGCACCAGATTGAAGCATTTTACTTTAAAATGTTAAAAAAATCTTCCCGGGGGCGCAACCCCGGACCCCCCTAAAGGATTTGAAGTCCAGCCCCCAATTAAAACATATTATAGCCTAATACTAAATACATTTGAAGCCTTTTTATATAAGCTGTCCACCATGTCAATATGTTTCTCTTTTCATAGTGTATTGGTCTTTTGTAGAGGTTTTTCATTGCCAGCTAAAATCTTGCCTATAGGGCAGCACATTGGTCAGAAGCAGCCCTGGTGTCATCCCCACAGCACCCCCCATTTGAAATATGTTCCCACGGCTATGCCCCCCCCCCCTGATCTTTCTTCTCCAGCAGCTAAATTAACAGTAGGTTACTCTGAGTGACCATAGACTGTATGTGACAAGCTTACAGTTAGTGACGTAACAACACCATAAAAGCTGGTGGGTTGAAAGCAATACGGGAGGTAAAAATAACTAGAATAATTGTGATTTATTTATTGTGGCTTTTATGTTTTTAGGTATAAAATGTTATGTAATTCAGGCTTATAGTTCACCCTTCTCTAAAAGCCTTCAACAATGACAATATTCATTGCAATTTAATAAATCCTTCCAACGCACATTGTAAAAAATAGCCTACTGTAAGTTAAGAAATCATTTCAATATGTACATCTTCTGATGTAACAACAATAATATTATAAATAGTAACATAGCTGAACATGGTATTGCACATTTAGCTTTGAGTGTTACTGACCTGAGATGTTTTTATTACATGAATTAATGTGACTGAGGCTTTTTAACATACAGGGATGCAAACTCATCAGGTATGAAAAAGGTGACAAGGATCCGAGGCCCCGGCTCCCCCACCCCACGGAATGACAGAGGATTTTAGCAGTCAGAACAACTAAAGCAGCAGTGTTAATAATAACAGAAATGCCAAAGAGTCACATCTAATAGAAATATATAAAAGCATTTATTTTAAATTGTGGAGCAGTCAGTTTATAATTTTGGCAGCACTGTTGAGCATTTTGAAAATGTATTTTCATGCCTCTGTGCAAGGCTTAAGTCTTTTTATCTTTATAGCCACATGGTGTAAAGTAACTAAGTTCATAAACTCAACAAGTACTATACTTGGGCACAATTTTGAGATACTTTATTTAAGTATTTCAATGTTTTGCTACTTTGTTCTTCTACTCCACTACAGTTCAGAGGTACATGGTGTACTTTGACTCCACTACATGTATTTAATACCTTTAGTTACTTCACAGATCTGGATTAATTAAGTGAAATATAATCAAGTGTTAAATCAGACTTTAGTTCTACTTGGAGTAAATCCACAAGCTACCCTGCAGTATACAAAGTCATTCAAACTAGCTGCACCTTTACCAGCTTTGATAACACTTTCATGATCAATCATTATAAAACATATCATATCTATTATTCTGAAATGGACCAATCTGCACAATGACTACTTTTACTGTCGCTACTTTCACTATATTTGAATGATAATACTTTTCTACTTTTACTTGAGGAACATTTTGAATGCAGGACTTTTACTGTAACAGAGTATTCCTACACTCTGGGACTATTACTTTTACTCAAGTACAATATCTGAGTACTTCTACTTTTACTCAAGTACAAGACCTGAGTACTTCTACTTTTACTCTAGTAAAATATCTGTGTGCTTCTACTTTTACTCAAGTACAAGACCTGAGTGCTTCTACTTTTACTCAAGTACAAGATTTGAGTACTTCTACTTTTACTCTAGTACAAGATCTGTGTGCTTCTACTTTTACTCAAGTACAAGATTTGAGTAGGCTACTTCTACTTTTACTCTAGTACAAGATCTGTGGGCTTCTACTTTTACTTAAGTACAAGATCTGAGTACTTCTACTTTTACTCAAGTACAAGACCTGAGTACTTCTACTTTTACTCAAGTACAATATATATATACTTATACCACCTCTGTTTATAGCCTATGAAAAAAACTATTAGAAATAGAAGGCTAAAGCTAACGTTAGCAGATAGTGACAATGTATGCTAGCTAGCTAGCTCAACGATTCCTTAAATAATATTGCCACAGAAAAACTTTTCAGTTCACATCACGCTCTGCCGCTCCGACAGGGAGCTCTGCTCTGAACACCTGAACAGCCCGTTCTAACAGCTGTTCACCAGCGGTCCAGTCTGTGCCACAGTGACTCCGGACGCACAGTTAATATTAATGAACGCACCCGTAGGTAATGTAGCTGCTGAAGCTAGACCATCATCTCGGAGCAGCATAGCCTTATTATACATCCATGAGCAGAGCCGACAGGCAGGAAGACTCGAGCACACAGCTCGTACTTCATTATAATATATAAAAAAAGAACACCATGCGTGTCATGATGGCCCATAACAGCTCACGGCCGCAGATTACTCCGGGTCCCAGCCCCCCCCATACCCCAAAAATATTTGTATTGCAGATCTACATGAATCACACAAACGACTTATTTTGGATTCAAAACGGCGAATTTCGCCGAAAGGTGACAAGTTTGCATCACTGAACATAGACAGAGCACAACTGAAACATAACATCTGAAACGATGTAACAACATAATACACTTGTGGGGATGCTTGGGATGTGAGGAGTGAGGGACACGGCTTAGAACGGGCGTGTCGCCTGGCAGGACAGGAGAGTGTGTGCACCAGTCTGCCTTGATCTATGAATTCATGTCCGTGACACTCACTGCTGCCCACAGCTGTTTTATAGAAGGAAATTCCTTCACTTCATGAAAGTGTTTTAACCACACACACCTCTACACACACATGACGGGTGTTATTTTCCCCATAAGAAACAAGTCGCTGCAAATTATCCCGCTTATTACACGGCCACATTCTCAACAAAGTAACGACATGACTCCCAATATTAATTGAAATGCTTTTATGGATTTAGAAAATGTTTTTATTGATTTAAAAAATAGTTGTATGTATTGATTTAAAAAATAGTTTTATGTAGTGATTTAAATTGACATGCATCCGCTAAGAAAAATAGTCCGTTGTTACAGTTTTTTAAACAGTCTGAATGAAAGAGCAGCTCTCAGCTGTGTATTTACACAACTAATGGCCCATCAACCACAGCTCTCTCCCCCCTCCCCCCTTGATCTTTCTTCTCCAGCAGCTAAATTAACGGTAGGTTACTCTGAGTGACAAGCTTACAGTTAGACACAACACTGTCATTGCAAGTGACCCTCAGTTAGTTGACTTTTATGTTCAACTGCTAAATTCGTTACTGATAAAAAAGGGCTTCTACTGTACCTAATTACCTTAACACTAGAACCGCCAGAGGTTTTTGTATAGGCCTACCTAAACCCGTCAAATCCCGCTATTAGAATGCAATTTTTAACAACATAGGGTGCTAAATAACACACTTTCAGGAAAAGTCACGGACTGGGAGACTTTAATATTTTATTGAAAAAAAGTTACATTGCAACAACACACATCACACAAATTGACCCGATTGGCGGTTCTAGTGTTAAATAAACTCACTAATGAATGAAACCAGTTCAATACGCATTATTCTTATTCTTATCATTCTTTATGAGCGCAGAAATAGTCTTAAAATCAGATCTGTTTTTTAAATGAAATCTGACGGCAGGCAGTTAGCTCTGATCACCTATGATAAATGCGCCGCACCTAATCACTGGCCATTCAGCCACAGACACTGTTCGAAATGGGGGGGAGCTAGGGGGAGCTTGGCTCCCCCGAAGAGGGAGGGAGCTCCCTTGATGGTTGACTTTGAGATAAATAGGGGGAGCCCAAAACAATCGTGCATATTTGTGTCACACAGATTAGAAATGTTGAGTTTCTGTAAATAACAGTTCTTGAAATAAATAATAGTTATTGTTCATTACAGTTTCTGAATATTTGTTTTATATTTGTGAATATGTCTGGGTGTTGCATTCTGTACGTGGCGGCGCTGCATTCTTACTTACGTTGCTATGGTTATGGCGGTGATGCCGGCGCGGTATTTGAAATGTTTATATTGATATTTTTTTAACTCTGGCTGTGTATTAAAAAAATATGGCAAAACGAAAACAGCCAAGCGTCACAGCTTTTGGATTCACAAGCAAAGAAGCGAAGGAGTCTAAAAATGACAACGTGAACGGAAAACAACTTTTAGTTGGCCGGCTGTAAGCGGCGTTAGGGTCGAGTTTGACAGCTCCACACCGAGGGAGAGGCCTGCCGATGCGGAGCCTGAAGAGTCTTCAACAACGGCAACATCCGCCGGCATAGTGACACCGTCTGTATTAGTAGAAGAGTGTTTTTATAGCAATTGATTGCATCCGCGCTGCTGCGCCAGTCAAAAGAGCGTGCGTGTGACATATTTAGTAGCAGGATGTGCTCTGAAAAATAGGGCTCCCCGAAAGCAAATGGGTAATTCGAAAACTGACAGAGCTCCCTCTATACAAATCAAACTGTAGACGGTGTGAAAGCACCTATTGTTTTAAATAATGGTCGGAATGTGACCTGTGAGCCTTCTGAATTACCGTGGGACAGCACATTCTAAACTAAAATGTTCAATCAATAAAGTAACATCTTATCTTATCTTAATAATATCTTCATATTAATAATAATAATAAATCATACAGTATGTCTCCGAAAGGGAGCAGGAGGAAGCAAACACAAAAATATACTGCATATTAAAGCAAACGATTGTAAAGGTTAAAGTATGAGCATAACAAATAAAGAAGTGTAATGTAAACATTTACATTATAATTATGATTATTTAATATATAAAGACTATATATTATTGAATTACAAGACTAGACTAGACCAGATATCGTACAACAGTGGAGACGGTGGTTGGAGGACATTAAGTTGTTGGCATTACTCAAAGTGTACAGATGTATGAAGCCAAAGGACTTCGGTGAACCCATACACTCTCAACTACATCACTTTGCTGATGCCAGTGAAAATGGCTACGGGACTGTAACTTACATCAGGCTACTGAACTGCAAAGGCGATGTTCATGTTGCTTTCCTATTAAGAAAAGCTAGAGTTACACCCATAAAAATGGTGACCATTTCACGACTGGAACTAACAGCTGCTGATCTGGCTGCCAGAGTGGATATGATGTTCAAATCAGAGCTTCAACTTCATTTGGATGAGTCTGTGTTTTGGACAGACAGTACTTCAGTTCTCAAGTACATTAACAACGAGGACAAGCGTTTCCACACATTTGTGGCAAATAGGATCACAACCATAAGAGATGTTTCAAGACCATGTCAATGGAAGCATGTAGGAACCAAAGACAACCCAGCTGATGCTGCATCCAGAGGAATGAAGATCCCTGACTTTCTGAAGTACCGCAGTTGGCTTGAGGGTCCCACGTTTCTTGTCAAATCTGAAGAGGAATGGCCTACCTATTATGGCGGCGATGTCATATTGGATTTGGTTGACCCAGAAGTCAGAAAAGATACCTCGGTTAATATCATAGTCAATGAATCACTTGATGCAACAGACCAGCTCATGACTTACTTCTCAGACTGGAAAAGGCTCAAAGTGTCGGTGGCCTGGTTTCTCAGGCTGAAGACAATTCTGTTGGAGTTGAGTCGTAAAAGAAAGGATTTTAATCCCTCTGCACAAGCTGGTCAAGTGAAAAGACTGAAACCCAAAGTCAACCCGGAGAGTCACATCTTGACACCTAAAGATCTCTTGGAAGCCGAGTTGGCTATAATACACTACGGTCAGCAGCATATGTTTAAGGATGAAATCACTTCTTTAACATCTGAAACAGGAACAGTGAGTAGACACAGTTCCATCTATAAGCTGGATCCGATTCTGGAAGATGGACTACTAAGAGTTGGAGGAAGGCTAAGCAAAGGAGTAATGCCTTTGGAGGTGAAACATCCACTGATCCTCTCCAAAGAGCAGCATATTTCCGCACTCATCCTCAAGGACATTCATCAACTACTAGGGCACAGCGGTAGAAACCATACACTGTCTGCTTTGAGAATAAAATATTGGATAACAAGTGCTAACTCTGCCATAAGGAAGATCCTATCATCATGCCACTTTTGCAGACGTTACAATGGAAGAGCTATGGAGCAAAAAATGGCAGACCTACGGAGCCCTGGAGGGTTCATAGAGAGAAAAATAAATAAAACGTGGCCACGTTTTACTAAAGCGTGCGCACGAGTTACTAAAGCGTGCGCACGAGTTACTAAAGCGTGCGCACGAGTTACTAAAGCGTGCGCACGAGTTACTAAAGCGTGCGCACGATTTAATAACTAAAGCGTGCGCACGATTTAATAAAGCGTGCGCACGAGTTAATAAAGCTTGGCCTTGTTTTATTTATATTGAGGGATTCCTGTCCGTGACTCACAGTATGCTGCCCACAGCTGTTTTATAGAAGGAAAACCTCCTTCACTTTATGAAATCTCTGCGGCACCAGTGGCCTGTGCTACGAAGCAGGATTCGCTATTTACACTATTCATTCATGAAGTATGACACTGCGCTGTCAGCACGCGTCTCCATGTTTGTGATTGGTCAAATGTTGCTAACCCCGTCCCTTTCACGTGAACGCGCTCTCAGCCGGTCAGAGAAACCCTGGTTGATTTACTGAGTTGATAACCAGCTTCGCAGGACCGCTTATCGACATTGCGTTTGTTAGGGCTAGTTAAGCCGGGTAAATCGAACATATCCAGGGTCTGTTGAACTGGCTCCGTAGTACAGGGCTCTGGAGGCAGTAACGTGTAACTCAGCAGAATCTGAGAAGAGCAGCACCAGCTGCAAAGAGCTGTGCCTTTTACTGTTTACTTCACTGTGTTTCCCTTCATTAGAACCGCTTAATAGAGATCGAGGCTGCTACGTTTAACCACACACACCTCTACACACATCGAACTACCAGAGTATTCCGCCTCGTTTTATGAAGGAGATGTCCTGTCACCGGGGCGCATGGTGTGTGTGTGTGTGTGTGTGTGTGTGTGTGTGTGTGTGTGTGTGTGTGTGTGTGTGTGTGTGTGTGTGTGTGTGTGTGTGTGTGTGTGTGTGTGTGTGTGTGTGTGTGTGTGTGTGTGTGTGTGTGTGTGTGTGTGCACGCTCAGCTCCGCTCTGTGTGCGTGCTCGGTGTGTTTGTGTGTGTCCGACACTACCGGCATTTGTTTTCAAATGACCACGAACAGTAATTTACACAAATCTGGTTCTCCATAGTTATATGTGTATTCCCAAGTGAAAGAAATTCGTTTAATCTTAATCTCGATGTGATATTCCTGCCGGAGTACACCGGAACGAACGATACTATCATAAACAAATGCCGCCCCCCACCCAAACGCCCCTCACACAAACACACACACACACACACGTGTGCGCGCACACACACAAAACGAGGCCACGCTTTATTAAATCGTGCGCACGCTTTAGTTATTAAATCGTGCGCACGCTTTAGTAACTCGTGCGCACGCTTTAGTAACTCGTGGTCACGCTTTAGTAACTCGTGCGTTTAATCTTAATCTCGATGTGATAGTCCTGCCGGAGTACACCGGAACGAACGATACTATCATAAACAAATGCCGCCCCCCACCCAAACGCCCCTCACACAAACACACACACACACGTGTGCGCGCACACACACAAAACGAGGCCACGCTTTATTAAATCGTGCGCACGCTTTAGTTATTAAATCGTGCGCACGCTTTAGTAACTCGTGCGCACGCTTTAGTAACTCGTGGTCACGCTTTAGTAACTCGTGCGCACGCTTTAGTAACTCGTGCGCACGCTTTAGTAACTCGTGCGCACGCTTTAGTAAAACGTGGCCACGTTTTATTTATTTTTCTCTCTATGAACCCTCCAGGGCTCCGTACAGACCTTCCAAAGGAGAGAATTATTCCAGATCTACCTCCATTCACCAGTGTTGGAGTGGATTATTTTGGACCTGTGGAAATCAGAAGGGGCAGATCTACTTGCAAGCGTTATGGAGTGATATTTACCTGCTTAACAAGTAGAGCAGTTCACTTGGAGGTTGCACCCTCTCTTGACACTGACGCATGCATAAATGCTAAAAGACGTTTCATCAGTAGAAGAGGCCAAGTTGTTCATATGAGGTCAGACAATGGAACCAACTTCATTGGAGCAGAAAGAGAACTAAGAGAGGCCCTCGCTGCATTGAATAATGAGAATATTCAAGGAGCTCTAATTTCAGCTGGAGTTGAATGGAGTTTAATCCACCAGCAGGATCTCATCATGGTCGTGTTTGGGAGCGCTTGATACGCATTGTAAAGCGCGTCCTCAATTCAGTTGTGCAGCAACAGATGTTGATTGATGATGGACTCCATACAGTCATGTGTGAAATTGAAGCCATTCTTAACGATCGGCCAATCACCAAGCTGTCTGACGATCCAAATGATTTGGCGCTCTAACACCAAATCATCTTCTTCTTTTGAAAGGGAAACCAGCTCTGCCACCTGGATTGTTTGAACCATCTGACATGTATGTGAAACGTCGCTGGAGACAAGTTCAGTACATTTCTGATCTATTTTGGAAGCGTTGGGTGCGAGAATACCTGCCGTTGCTACAAGAGAGGCAAAAGTGGAACCAAAGGAAAAGGAATATAGTCGCTGGTGATATTGTAGTCATCATGGATTCCTCGGCTTCCCGTGGTTCCTGGCCTCTTGGCAAAGTATTGGAAGTTTTTCCTGACAAAGGAGGACTGGTGCGCTCTGTAAAGCTACAGACCAAGACCAAAATTATTCTGCGACCTATTACTAAACTATGTTTAGTACAGGAAGTGTAGGATGTGCATTTCTATGTAATGAAAAATGATTTTCACATTTGGCTCCTTAATTGTTTTCAATTGATACCTGTACTATCAATTAGGGGCCGGTGTGTAGGAGCCAATTAACATCTGTGGGTATAAAGGTAGGAACCTATGTTTGGTGGGGAGAGGTTCCGCCGGAAGGCCATACAGTTTTTGAACACACACGGAGCACACACACGGAACACACACACGGAGCACACACGAAGCACACACACAAACACGGGATTACAAGAAAAGCAAAGGTATTGTGTAAACGGTAATATCGTGTGGTGAATATGGAAAGAAGCAAGTAAAATGGAAACCAGTAAAAGTGAAAATAAATGGACTGTTTCAAACTGGAAACTTTGTTTTGTCAGCAAACTTGTGTGCGTCAATTACACCCACAAAGCGGATCCTCAGAGGCTTAAAGCGTTGGCTTAGCTTCTACAGATGGATTGATAGTCAATGGATGGATGATGGTTGTACAATGGATGGTTAATGGATTTGTGAATAAATGGGTGAAAGTATGGACCGTAGATGGGTGGATGCTGAACTTTAAGTGTATGGACGGTGATTTCTATGTGTTGGCTGGCTGTTTGGGTGTAAATGACCCCTGACCCTCTTTGATGATGTCAGCAGGGTCTCTGTAGCCATGGAAACCCAAAACAAAAGCCAATCAATAGTTCGTAGACGGAGCTTATGTTGCTCGTGTCACTGACTTCCCAGCAACCATTTCCAGTCCAATGTGGAGCTCCAGTAATCTCTTCCACTCTTTAGCTTTGTTCAAGTCATCACAGAAATGATGCTGGGAATTCAGGTGAATTATTTTGAAATATATGAAATATATGCTAACCATCAAGACGATGTCCACTTATATAAACAGTCTATGTTGGTGTATAATCTGAAACTTTGAACATCATATCTTATAGCAGCGTATTTGCTCAGTTTCTCGTTATAAAAGCAATATCCCGTTCACATCTTAAATACATATTTTTCATGTTATTGAATTTGACAAGAAACTGATGCTAACGGGTGGTGCAAGAATCAGTCCTTAATTGTAGCACCTTAGGGCTCCCTTGTCTCAACATCATTTTATTTTGTAATGGGTTTTTGGTTTGATTCCCAAAGTAAGGTCTGGAGTTAACTAGATTTTCACGTTTTGTTCTAGGATATATAATATGTCTCTAAATCCCCCGCCGGTCAATGTCTCAAGCATTAACGTGTCTTACAGTAAATACAGCAGTTGCTAAAAGTGACTAAATGAGACCACTAAACGTCATCAGGCCAAACACCTTTAGCTAAGCAGTAATGACATGCGACTATCGTGTTAATCTAAAGCATTACGCTACTTGTGTTCGCTTGCATTCACGTTTAAAAAAATCACAAACTGGTGTCAATATGTAGAGATTATCCTGCATTACATTTCCTTATACATTACATGACGGATTCAAATACACTCAATAATGTAGACAGGCCTATGGGAGCATTTGTACACTGAAAAAACTATAGGTTACTTACGTAACCCCAGTTCTCAGAGTAACATGAATTGAGATGTCTCACTATGGGATGCGCCTCAACACGTATGCAAACAGAAGCATCAATCTCATTACGCCAATCCTGATTGGCTGGTGATCTTGACGTCTACGTCAGGGAATCCACCCACCCTTTAAGTAGCTTGCGCTACGTTGCAGCGTCATTCAAAATAAGCACCTCTTCTCGCTTCGCCTTAGGAAGAAGGGCCGTCTGGTGAGACATCTCACTTCATGTTACTCTGAGAACTGGGGTTACGTAAGTAACCTATAGTTCTCATTCATAACACTCCGTTCGATGTCTCACTATGGGATATTGAAACTCCCGTATTGCTAGACATGCTTATCTCAAAAATCACCAAAACAACCAGAACTTAACTGGTAGAACCCTGTCTCAACACGGGTCGGGGCCCAGCACTGCACGGGCTACACTTGGAGCAGAGACATCTAGCCTGTAAAAGCGGACAAAAGTGAGCGTGAGGACCAGCTCGCTGCTGCACAAATGTCTGGGATGGAAACACCCTTGAATAAAGCCCAGGATGTAGCCAGTCCACGAGTAGAATGAGCACGCAGGCCCGTTGGTGCCTGCAAACCCTGACTCGTATAAGCCAGAGCAATCGCTTCCACAATCCAGTGGGAGAGCCGTTGCCTGGTAACGGGCTTGCCCTTATGAGGGTTAGCCCAGGATACAAAGAGTTGGTCATTGCATCGAAACTCTTTTGACCTGTCCATATAGGTGCGTAAAGCACGGACTGGGCACAGCAAATTCGGCCGCTGTTCCTCAGAGGAACACAGTGGCGGAGGAAATGCCTCAATGTCAATGGGGGTACATGAGCCAACCACCTTAGGTACAAAGGCAGGGTTGGGCTTCAGCAACACTCTCGTTTGCCCCGGGGCGAACTGAGTGCTTGAAGGATACAGAGAGCGCATGAATGTCACTGACTCGCTTGGCAGATGCCAGAGCCAGTAACAACACTGTCTTCAGTGACAGGTGTTTCATGTCAGCTTCTTCCAGGGGTTCAAATGGAGGTCGAGTGAGCCCATCTAAAACCACTGCCAAGTCCCATAAGGGCACCAGTGACCTGGAAACAGGGAGGAGCCTGCGAGCCCCTTTCATAAAACGGTATGTTAATAACGGATGTTGGCTAGCCGTCTTTCCCTCAAAGCCCACATGGCATCCAGCAATAGCAGCCAGGTACACTTTGATCGTAGAGAAAGCTCTGTGTTTATCAATCAGGTCCTGTAGAAATGATAGAATCACCCCGACAGGACATTGAAAAGAGATGTGTCCCTCTTGAAGGCACCACTCCTCAAACGCCCTCCACTTACAGTCACTTGGACCTGGTGGAGGAAGCTCTTGCATTCTGAATCGTGTTTATCACCTTCTGAGGGAGCCCCACTGTATTCAGGTTAAACCACTCACGGGCCAGGCCCATAGGGCCATGCGCTCTGGGTGTGGGTGAAAAATCGTCCCCCCCGCCTGAGACAGTATGTCCCTGCGTAGCGGGAGCTGCCACGGCTGCCCGCACAGCAGCTGATATAGTATCTCCGCCAGCCAGTACATTGCAGGCCAGTGTGGAGCTATTAGGATCAGTGTGTGGCGTTGTTCTCTCACTCTGGCCAGAGTTGGGGGTATCAGAGCCAGGGATGGGAACGCGTATAGAAGGACCGGAGGTCAAACATGCGCGAGCGCGTCTACGCCTAACGGTGCGTTTAAATCGCGCATTGAAAAGAACAGCTGACATTGAGCGTTTTCTTTTGATGCAAACAGATCCACCGCGGCCCGGCCGTAACGCACCCACAGCTGACTCACAATTATTGGATGTAGAGTCCAGTCTGCATATAGTGCTCCACCTTTGGACAGCAGATCTGCCCCGAGGTTCATCACTCCTGGTACGTGCGTCGCTCTCAGAGAGAGGAGACGTCCGCAGCTCCATAGAATCAGTTTGCGTGCCAGCATGTGTAACTGGAGAGAACGCAAACCCCCTTGGCGGTTTATATACGATATTGTGGTCGTGTTGTCTGTCCTCATGAGGACATGATGTCCTCTGAGAAAAGGCAGAAAGCGTTTCAGGGTGAGGAACACCGCTAAAAGCTCCAGATAATTTATGTGTGACCGTTGGAGGTCTCTGCTCTAGAGACCCCTCACAGGTCGACCTTCGTATATACCCCCCCAGCCCGTCAGACATGCGTCTGTGGTGACCACCTTCCGCGATAGGACAGCACCCAAAGGCACGCCCCGTACTAGAGAAGTCGGGTGCAGCCAGTGGCGCAGTGCCATTACGCATTTCATAGTGACCATCACTCTCCGCGCGCCATGACGCACGGGGTCCAGTCTGAGGGCAGCTACCCAGCGCTGAAACTCCCTCATGTGTAAGCGTCCCAGTCGTACCACCAGGATGGCTGACGCCAGGAGCCCCAGTAACCGCATACATGATCTGTAGAGAAAATATATTTGCGTGGCTGGAAATGAGCGAGGCAAGCCCTGAAGGCTTTCACTCTCTCTGCTGACAGGCGGGCTGTAAAGGGCACCGAATTCAGGCATAGGCCCAGGAAGAGTACAGTCTGGGCTGGGGACAACATGCTCTTTTCTGTGTTTATTACGAAACCCAGGTCGAGCAGGTGTTTTACGAGGACATTCGTCTGCGTAATAGTCTCTTGCTCCGACTGTGCGAGAAGGAGCCAATCGTCCAGATAAGTTGCCAGGCGAATACCCTGTTTTCTTAACGGGGCTATCGCGGCTTCCGTACACCGTACACCGTACAAACACGTGGGCTGAGAGACAGACCAAAGGGAAGTACTCTGTACTCGTAACAGACACCCTGAAAGGCGAACCTCAGATATTTCCTGTGTGGATAATATACTTGGATGTGGAAATACGCATTTTTCAGGTCGACTGATGTGAACCAATCGTTTTGGCGCACGAGACGCAACAGAGACGTGTGAGTGAGCATTCTGAATTTGTAACTTTTGAGATATTTGTTCGGAGCCCTCATATCTAGTATAGGCCGAATTCCGTTCCCTCCCCATTTGGGAACGAGGAAATACTTGGAATAAAAGCCGCTCTGACTCTGTTCGGAGGGTATTATAGATATAGCCTTCTTTTCTAGTAGCGAGAGAATCTCTTGCTCCAGAATCTGGGCCGACTCTCCCCGGGCTTGCGAATGCAGAATGCCCGAAAAGTGAGGGGAGGTGACAGCAAATTGGAGTCTGTAACCCCGTGCTATTGTCTTGAAAACCCAAGCAGAATCTGTGAGCATCCCCCACTTTTCGCTTCTCAAAGCGAGTGGAGATGTCACATCCCTGTCGTCTGCCCTCTGTGTATTTATTTGTTGTGTTATGGGGCCCTCTAGTGTCTGAACATGGTGGTACCCCAGGTTGACAACCCCGGTCGACACTGCGCATGCGCGTGGCGGTGATGCCTTCACAGCCCCGTCCATCGTCCGCCTTCTGAGAGAGGCAGCAGCCACTCTTAGAAGGGGGGTAGACGTCAGACTGTTTATTGTTCTTATTGTTTTTCTTTTCATTTTTATTGACTGCAATCTTGGCTTTAAGCCTGGAAACGACAGTGGAAAATTATTTATTAAGAAACAATAGTGATGACAGGTGTTTGTGTGACTTAAACGAGCAGCGGAGCTTGCTGTCTTTGATGTTAAGTCCATTTCCCTCATGGCGCGAACTTGAGGATGATGTTCTGACATCACTCGAGGCGGCGGGAAGATGGGGGCATGGTTGCACCCCGGAAACACATGAACATCTAACACTGGAACGTGTTCTGGAGCTGGAGAACAGGGAACTTCCAGCTCTTTTACCGAGGAGAGGAGAAGAGAGGAGAGGAGGCTGTCAAGGCCGCTCTTTTCTTCTTCCTCATCAGGTGGCTGAAAGTCTGGACCGGCTGTGCCTGAGCGGCTGCTGCCGGAACCGGAGACTTTCTTGGCCAGCTCGTCCGCGCCTCGTGTCTGGGCTGGAGACCCGGGGCGGGCTGTGGCCTCTGCTGTTTTGGGATCTTGAAACGGGCAGAATGTGAGACAGCCTGAGCGAAGGACTGTCGCGGGGCCGTTGAAGGCGGCGGCTGGACCCTTCGGGGAAGACAAAGCTGGAGAGCCTCATCCTTCTTCTTTTTGGATTCACACCGCTGCTGCATCGAAGCTAGAGCGGAGCCAAATAAGCCCTCGGGAACAATAGGCATGTCCAAGACGTCCTCTTTTTCCCGGTCTGGAAGGTTCGTCAGGTTAAGCCACCTGGCTCTCTCCTGTACCACCATTATCCCCAGTGCTTTGCCCGTGGCTTGGACTGCACAGCGCTGCACACGGAGGCAAATGTCCGTGATCGCTGCGATTTCGTCCCACACGGCAGCCTCAGGTTTGTTCGTCATGCCCTCGCAGAGCTCCGCCTGGTAGGCGGTCAGCAGCGAGGAGACGTTGAGCGCCCTGGCGGACAAAGCTGCGGCTTTATAGGCTCGTTCGGTCATTGCTGACTGGAAGATGTCTGCCTTTGCCGGTAGCGTGGGGTTCCTGCTCGGTGCCGAAGCCAGCCGCGGTTGGAGGAGGGCTGCCACCAGCGGCTCCATGGGCGGCATGCGGAGCAGGCCGAGCTTCTCCATGCTGTCACAGTCCAAAGAGGAGGCACCCTGGATTGGGTCCTTGTTGCTGAAAGGGCGGTCTCTCCACGAGACCGACACCTCGTCCAACATCTCTGGAAAGACTGGGAGAAGCTGCCTCTTCATCCTCGCTGCTTGGGGCAAGTTCTTCCCCTCATAGCGAGATCTGGAGGTCTCCTTGGCCACTTCAGGCCAGGGGATGTCCAGCCTGGACGCAGCGCGTTGGCACACGGCCTGCAAGTCCATACTGAGGCAGGGCGAAGCTGGTGTGCTTTCGCCCGGGGGAGCGGACATCGCCTCCGGCTTGGCAGCCTGGGCAGATGAAACGAAGATGTCATCTTCGTGCTCATCCGAGTCGGATAAGAGGAACTCAGAGGCATCCTCTTCATCCTCCTCCATATAATACAGCTCTAGGACATCCTCCGCGGGTGGAACCACGGTGAGGTCCAGTTGTGAATCCCAGCTTGACACAGCGCGGGGCTCCGCTCTCGCGGCTCCTGCCGCCACCGGGCGGACACTGTGTCCCCAGTGTTCCAGGGAACTCACCAAGTGTCAGAAAACACAACCCTCTCTATTTTCCTCCATACCCAAATCTCTTAAAAAGGGGCTGCAACGGATCTGATACAGACTGATCCAGATTTGAACACTTCTGTGACGTCACAGAAGTGGCGCTACGGCTATTGGGCCAACTCCACCAATCAGGAGGAGACAGCCACGGACATTGCCGTTCGAAAGCGCTGGAGACGCTGTCATACATATGTCAGGCCTGTAGATGGTGCTGTTCTCACAGAATCAGCCCATGCAAAGACAATGTTAAATTGAGCGAAATGAGGAATGGCTAAAATGCATGATCTGTTTGGTATTTTGAAAAATAAAAAGTATAAATATGCCTTATATAGGTATGGTCCTACACTATATTATTCAAATATAGCATGATAGGTCCACTTTAATGTCTGACCAATGGTTGAACAGCATTTCCGTGCACATGACTTGTGTTTAAAGCAGTCTGTTGTTTAATGTTTATAGTCCGTTTGAGTTTTGCCAGTGTGAACGCAAACCAAACCTTCTGAAAAATGAAACAACCAGGCCTCTGGTCTAGACAATTATATATTTTTTAGGGCTGTCAAGTTAACGCGTTAATAACGCGTTAACGCAACCAAAAATTAACGCCACTAATTATTATAATGCGATTAACGCATGTGTATTTTTTGTCCTCGGCCGCCCCGTAGTTTCAGAGCGCATCGACTTTAAAATACCATCTACAAGCTGATGCTGACAGCCCCGCTCCTGCTGCCCGCTTGCGCCAGACCACACTTCCACGATCACCGGCAGGCACCGACTGGCCATCGGCTAGCAGCGCTAACGGATATAAGGAGCTGTTTAAATGAAAACAGAGGAGCGACATTTCGCCGACAACTGCGACCCCCTGTCGACGGGGGCTGATTTAGAACAGATAAAAAATGTGCGATTAATTTGCAATTAATCACGATTAACTATGGACAATCATGCGATTAATCGCGATTAAATATTTGAATCGACTGACAGCCCTAATTGTTTTGTATACATTATGTGCATGAAGACAAACAATAAGTTAAACGGTCCTGAGGCCTGTACTACGAAGCTGGTTCAATCTAACCTGGATATGTTTGAGTTAGCCGGTTGGCCTAATCCAAAACATACGCGCTCTCACTAAACTGTCCTACGACGCAGGTTATCAAGTGGATCACTCAAGCCAGCCGTGTCCTATCTAGTTAGGTGCGTGTTCACATGAAAGGGGTGGTATTTGGAGCATTCGACCAATCACAAACATGGAGAAGCGTAATGACAGCGCAGCGTCATACTTCCTGAACTATAATATTAGACATATGAAGAAGTTAAACTTTAAACATCCATGACTTAAACACTTTATCCAGGATAAAAGCCACATAGTTGCACCTGCAAGGTGAATACAGCTGGTAACAGAAAAAGTGTTTGAATGCGTACATTAACAGGTTTATGATATCACTGCCCCGTTCAAGACACGAGTGGATCTGACTTTAATTAGGCTACATTTGACTCGAGTGTTTCGTCAACTTAATGTGTTGCCTAAAATAATACTTATGCGTATGTGACACTGTGAGTGTTGCACGGCCAGATACGGCTCAGCTGACTCAGATAAGGAAATATTATGATAGATTATGATGCAGAGGTGGGACCAAGTCATTGTTTTGCAAATCCGAGTCAAGTCTCAAGTCTTTGCGCTCAAGTCCGAGTCAAGTCTCAAGTCTTTGCGCTCAAGTCCAAGTCAAGTCTCAAGTCAGGATGGGCAAGTTCAAGTCAAGTTCAAGTCCTAAACTTTGACAAAACAAGTCATTATGTGCTTTTCACCAAATGTAATGACGTGCCGATCAACAGAATAATACTTAATAATCCAACTGCTCTTTATTAGTCACATTAATAATTTAATAATCAATTTTCTCTCTGCTGGTAAAGTAACGTGTTTTTTTCTAATTTAAGAGGGATCAGTAAGGTAAGGCTACCGTGACGGTTTGATTCAGAAGGAGTTTAATGTGCAAGATCCCTGATGTTGAGGTGACCAGAATGTTTATTTCCACTGTGTACAACATGTTATAAGGGACCCACAATCTATCTTTATGCAAGGGATAATGTGCAGCGAGGCGGTCTCTATGGGGAAAAGAACACCTGAATCTAGATCCCTCTGCAGTTGGTACTTAGTACTTAGTACTTAGTATATTTTGATGCTAATACTTTTGTACTTTTACTTGTAACATTTTGAATGCAGGACTTTTTATTGTAACCGAGTATTACACTCTGGTACTTTTACTCAATCTAAACTTCTCCCACCTCTGACAATAAATCCTGAGTGCCAAAAAAAAAAACTCCTCTGAAGGTTATTTTCATTTTACAAATCCTGCACTCAGCTTTGCTTTCTCCAATATCATTGAAATGCAGCCAAATGCTGCTTATTTTTTCGGTTTTCTCTAATTTCTTGACTTTGTCCGACGCGCTTGCATTTAAATCCGGCTCCCGTCACTCTGTGCAGCTGGCCTGTACCAGTACACCTGCTGTGCCCCCCACCCTTCTTTCACATAATGGTATGATCCTAGTGTGTCCTCGCATATGATTGGCCGCATGGTGGCCAAGCTAAATAAAGTCCCGCCCCTGCCTGCAAGGATTCTCAGCAAGTGTAGAAGCGGCTGGAGATTCTGCTCTCCCCGACGGGAGTCTGCTCTTCTAGCGGCATCTCGCGATCTGCGTGTTGGAGACCCCTGAATTAAATTATCAAGTCACCTCAAGTCAGAAGGCTCAAGTCCAAGTCAAGTCCCGAGTCATTGGTGTTCAAGTCCAAGTCGAGTCGCAAGTGTTTTGTGATTTTGTCAAGTCAAGTCTCAAGTCATCAAATTGATGACTCGAGTCTGACTCGAGTCCAAGTCATGTGACTCGAGTCCACACCTCTGTTATGATGTGATATGAATGATAATGGGACACATTGACGTCTGTACTCACAGTGCCGCGGACTGTAGGTGTTGCACTCAAGGACTCAAGCGGACATCACTTGTCTTTTCTCACTCATGGCAACTTTATTATAAGACCAAAAACTCTGTCACAGTTCCCTCAACCAACGCGGAAGAAACGCTCTTCCTCACCTTCACGTCCTCAGGCGGAGCCTTGTGGCGAAAACAGGCAACTACATGCACCAACTAACCCTGCTTCAACAGTAAACATAACATGCACATATTCATACATAGTTGGCACAAGGACACTAGACAAATAAACATAACACATCGTGAACTATATCGTCACACTCTCCCCCACTTACAAAATGTCGTCTCGACATTTTCCTTTACACCTACTAGTCTTAAACAACTACATGGGTAGTAAGACAAGAGAATGGGCCATTTTGAATAAAATACTTCTTAATGAGATACACAAGCTGCTGTTCACTGCAGTTGTGAATACTACTGATTTGATCAGTTTTTCTTTTTTTTAAACCCAAACATTTGCATCTTTAATGCATATTACAAAACCATGAGTCCATACTGTTGAAAGGGTCATCATTTTCTTTTCTAAATCAATTCTGGAACCCAATCCACACAACACAAATTTCAGCCAACAATCACATTAACACAAGGCACTTTAGGTATACAGTACTTGCAAAGAGGCAAGGAGTGTCATTTACTTTTTTTTTTTTCTTATTTATTTCCAAGTCCATTACCAGGGTAACCAGTAGCCATTTACAGCTATCTCTTTGGTGGAAATGGTGTTCTCTGCGAAACTAGGCTGGCCAAGTTTGTCATAAGTCAGAGTCTGTGGTTGCTTTCTTTGTCGTCTTGGATACATTGTCCTCTGCTCCGAGTCTTCCACTGTTTCCTCCTCTGAGCTCTCTGTAGCTGTTGTCACAACGTCCTCCTCACCTTCGTCAGATGTCACTGTGTGAACCTGCTCCTCTTGTTCCTCCTCCCTGCTTTGCAGTGGCTCCCTCGTTCCCGAGATCATCTTTCCCTATTAAGGATGGAACTTCTGAGCAGAGGGGTTAAGCGCAGGCATCCTTTGGTGTTCCGCTGAAGGCCAGGTGAATGTTACATCATTAAAGTCATCATCTGATTCCTCTTCAACATTTGTTTGTTGTGTGTACTTGGTCACAGATGTCTGTCTGTTTGTGTAATTGTTTCTTTTCTTTGTTCGAGTTGGGATGGTAGCCTAATATCTGTCATCTGTGGCTGGGAGGAAGTCACATGGTAAAAGTAGATTCCTGTGGAGGATCCTTGTCCTGCCTCCACCACTTTCAGGCACTACCTCAAACGCTGGACTGATGTCACCTTTCTGACTTTTGACAACATAAATGTTTCCTTCCCAGCAGGAGCGGATTTTACCTGGTCCCCCTCTCTCACCCACATTTCTCACCAGGACACGACTGCCAACCTGCAATGTGGGGCCATACACTTTTTTGTCATAATGTTTTTTTCCCCTATCAGCTGACTTGGAAGCATTTCTGGAGGTGATGTCATAAGCCTCAGTCATCCTCTTTCGCCACTTCTCCACATAGTCCTGGTAGGAGCCTGTGCAGTCCTGATTTTCAATTCCAAACAGCAGGTCAACAGGCAGTCGGGGTGGCCTACCAAAAAGGAGAAAGAATGGAGAATAGCCGGTGGCTTCATTAGCTGTGCAGTTGTAGGCATGTCCGACTTTAGTGAGGTTATTTTTCCAGTCATGTTCTCAGCATTGACAGCAATGTCCTGTTATGATAAGGAATAGTGTGAGACCCCCGAATGCCTGACAGTGTTTTCAGGTGGTGAAGCAGCTTGTCCTCAAATTCCCTCCCCAAATCATGATGCAGTCTTTCTGGGAAACCAAACTTGAGACAGAAATCATTAAACAGTTTGTCTGCAACAGTCTTGGCTGATTTGTTGGTAGTTGCATATGCTTGTGCGAACCGAGTGTAATGGTCCATTATGACAAGTACATATTCATAACCCCCCCTACATTCTTCCAAATGTAGAAAATCAACAGAGACCAGCTGGAATGGGTGAGTGGTTTTGATACTCATCATAGGTGCGAGTGCGTGTCTGTGAAGGTTTTCTCTTCTTTAGACACTCACACACGTTTGTCACAAAATGTTCTATGTCTCTTTGCATTTTGGGCCAAAAGAAACGTTCTCTTATCAAGTTTACTGTCCTTTCTGTTCCCAAGTGTCCCATTTCGTTGTGGAGCTCCTTCAGAACAAGTGGACAATATACATCTGGGAGCAAAAGCTGACTTTTTGTGTGAGTCTTGCGGTGCATAGTTCCATCCTCTCTGATCTCAATCCTACTCCACTCTCTGACTAGAGCTTTAAATTCTGGGCCCTCGTGTTTCAGTTGTTGTACAGTGGGTCGCTTGTTTTTCTCTTTGTGTCCATACATTTTGCCCATCACCTGATCTTGTTGCTGTGCTGTCTTTATTTCTTCCCTGGAGAATGGCTGTATGGCACTGAGCATATTCTCTATATCTATCTGTGTCTGTAGAGCATTACAAGAGACTGAGTGTAGGAATGGGCTGTTCTCTTCCTGATGCACCAAAATGCCCTGCCCTGTTGCACTTACTTCTTCCTGGCAAACAACCTGTTTGCATTCACATAACTTTCAAAATCAAGTGGCATTCTGGATAAGCCGTCTGCGTCTGCATTTGCTTTGCCTGGTCTGTAATAGTGTTAATTTCGTTGACTAAAACTATGACGAAATATGTTCGTCAACAACCTTTTTTTCCATGACGAAAACGAGACGATGACGAGACGGCACCGACGGCAGGAAACAATAACCGTAACGAAATCATCATGCAATATCGTTGACGAAAAGTGACGAGACGAAAATGTAGTTTACTAAATAAAAACTATGCCAAAATCTCTCTTTACTTTCGTTGAAGAAAAATTAGGAGACAAAATATTATCAAAGATAACGTTTCATCTCTGATAGTCAGTTTTTCTCCCAGCAGTTCCATTTCCGGTACTGCGGCTGGGCAGCAGCTGTGTGTCTGTGCTGCGCGCGGCGGTACATTTGAATTACACCGGGCAGCGGCACACTGTGAATTGTCAGGAAGACTTGGGTCTAATGAACCTTATTTAACAGAAAATAAAATGGCAACAACAGGGCTTGGGAGCAGTGGTCGCGTTAACCGAATACCCCCCCCCCCCTCTCTCGTCAGCGCAAGTGAGTGATAAATTGCGCACTCGACGGATAATGGATTATGACAGAAATGTTACAATCCTGTCCGTCAAAATGACTGACAAGTCGAAAGCCACCACTGCTTGGGAGAAAGAAACGATGCGATATTTGAGCCCATGTTCACTACCATGAGGCGGAGGAAAAAAGCGAATGCATTGTTTTATCAGAAGGGAAGCAATGTGGCCATAACACAGGTAAAAACACCACAACCTGACCTGATACTCTCTGCAAAGCTGCATTCTTAATCAACCTGTGTTTTTCATCAAATAAGGACAAGATATAATCTTATTGTGAAATACATTTGACTAAAATGACAAATTATTGGTTTTGGCTAGACTAGTTTGACTGAAATGTTCGATATAATCTGATGACTAAAAAAGACTCAACAGTTTTCATTGACAAAAAGTAGACTAAAATAATTCGTTTTCTTTGACTAAAATATGACTAAAATACTCAGACTTTTAGTTGACTAAATCTTGACTAAAATATTTACTGTTTTAGTCGACTAAAATAAGACTAAAATGCTCAGACTTTTAGTCGACTAAAACTTGACTAAATAAAAACAGGATGAAGGTGACTAAATATGACTAAAACCTAAAAAGGAAATTTAACACAGGACTAAGAATAAAACTAAATTAAAAAATAGCTGACGAAATTAACACTAGTCTGTACTTGATTTTGAAATTAAAATCTGCCAACTCTGCTACCCATCTTTGTCCCACGGCATTTAACTTTGCTGTTGTCAGTATATATGTCAGTGGATTATTATCAGTATATACCACAAAAGAGAGAACATGAAAAAGATAGTCTCTGAAACGCTCGCAGATGGCCTACTTCAGTGCGAGAAACTCCAGCTTACCAGAGTGCAGGTTGTAGTTTCTCTCTGGAGGGGTGAGCGTTTTGGATCCATAAGTGATCACCTTCAGCTTGCCATGACTGCGTTGGTACAGCACTGCACCAAGTCCTGCCTGTGAAGCATCAGTGTGCAAAACAAACGGTTCATTCAGGTCTGGAAAGCCTAGGATTGGAGGGTTAGAGAGTTTGTCCGCTAGGTGGCTCAGAACCTGATGATGCTTTTCAGTCCATGTGACTGGTGATGATGAGGTCAACTGCCCGTGTTTTGTTTTCTTTACTTTTCCCTTTTTAGCCATATTGTGGTTTTGTGGTGAAGCAGGAACAGGGGATTGGGCTGCCAACAGTTCATACAGGGGCTTTGCTATGACAGAAAAGTTTTGTATGTATGTCCTGTAGTAGGACAGGAAGCCTAAAATCTGTCTCACTTCTCCCACTGTGTTAGGGCGTCTTTCCTTCAGGAAATGCACTGGAGCCACCTCTGCCGGGTCCATGCTATGCCCCTCTTTTGACACTATCCTGCCCAAGAACCTAACTTTGGATTTAAACAGTTCACATTTTTTTGGTGTGAGCTTCACTCCATGTTGCTGGTATCGGCGAAGGAATGTTCTTACCTGCTCAACGTGGTCAATGAAGGACTTGCTGTGAACTAAATTGTCATCAAGGTAAGGCAGGCAAATATCATCACGCAAACCCCACAAACACAACTCCATAATTCTTTGAAATTCAGCTGGAGCTGAACTCAGGGCAAAGGGGATCCTCACCCACTGATACAGGCCCCATGGTGTGATGAAGGCAGTGAGAGGCTGACTTTCTTCATCTACAAAGCCTTGGTGGTACGCCTTGCCTTGGTCAAGTACAGAAAACCATGAACTCCCAGTAAGACTGTCCAACATATCTTGTATGCGAGGAATAGGATGTCTATCTGGCACTGACTTCCTATTTAGCTCACGGTAGTCTACACACAGTCTCAGTTCCCCTGATTTTTTTCTTACACACACTATAGGTGACGAATAGGGTGAACTTGATTTAGTGATCCAGCCCTTATTAATCAAGTCCTGTAAATATTCCTTTACCTCCTGATGTAATGGCTTGGGAACACTGATATAAGTCTTCTGGACAGGTGTCTGGTCATTTAGGGTGATGTGCATACGCAGAGAGGGTATGGAGCCTACATCATTTTCATCCCTAGCAAATGCTTTACACTCCTCCCTTAACACTTCTCTTGCTAAGGTTTGCTGGTCACTAGTCAAATGATCTAAAGTCACTGGGGGATCCCAGGTTTCATCACAATCAGTAGTGGGGCAGCTTGTACCTGAGCAGTCTGTGTTTTGCTGTGCATTTTTGTCGGGACATGGTTGTGTCCGTCCTTGTGCCGCTGGTTCTGTAGCTGCTGGGTACACAGCCTTCACAATCTCAATGTGTCCGAGGCTAACTCGGGGGCCTAGTGTGACACTATGTGCTGTAGTGTTAATAACTGAAACAGGGACAGTGGCAGAATTACCTCTTCTCATAGCGAACAGTACTTCTTGGATGTGCAATCCCTCAGGTAAGCTGGTGTTCATAATTGGGCTGAACAACATGACAGTGTCCTCTTCAGTCTGCATGCGTGTGCGACATTTCACTGTGGTAACTTCACCTGGGAGTAACACAACTTTATCCTTGCCTGTTTTTACTATGGTCTCCTCAGAAGTAGCTTGATGAGTGTGTATTAGCTGGATAAAAGTGTGTGCAGCATAAGAGTCCATTTCAAAAGCACCGCTCACAACTGCTGTAGTGCTGTCACTTCCTGCTGTGCCCTTCTGTTGCTTTAATTGTTCATTGATCACTTCCTCTATTACATTAAAGCCAACTATAGGGTCTTCTGCCACATTTTGATCACTGGAAACTAGAACTGGCACTAGCAGACTTGCACTAGAAGTCTCTAACCCGCTCAGTTGGAACTCTACTGGTATCCATCCCATAAATGGGATTTCTGTTCTATTTGCAGCAAGTCCATTTAGTGGTTCTGGCCCTAAGAGTTCAGCTATAGGTCTGATAGTGCTGTGTGGAAGGTGTTCAGCTCACCATTGTTCATGTATTACTGTTGCCTGAGCACCCGTATCCCACAATGCTGTCACCGGTACGTTATCAAAAGTTCATTTTACCATTTTCCGTTTGCCAATAAGTTTAATAAGTCTTTTATCTTCTTTAGCTGAGAGGTAATTAACTTTGCATGTGTCTGGAAAGTTGTTCT
>NC_136909.1:36614416-36690572 GCF_949606895.1 Notothenia rossii
AGAGAGAGAGAGAGAGAGAGAGAGAGAGAGAGAGAGAGAGAGAGAGAGAGAGAGAGAGAGAGAGAGAGAGAGAGAGCACAATAAATAATGGTATTATGAATACATTTGCCTCCGAGGTCCTGCATGAACTGTGCATAGACTGTATTTTAACATTGGTCATATGGTGGTACTTGGAGAGCCAACTATTTTCTCAGGTGGTACTTGGTGGAAAAAGGTTGAGAACCACTGCTCTACAACATACATACAAAGTATTTTCATTTGTTTCGCACCTTTGATGCTTGAACACATGCAGGGATTTGTTAACATCTTGGGTAAATCTTACTTTAAGGCTGATTTGAAGTTTCACCTCAAAGTGAAATTGTAGTCTATTACAATTTGGTTTGTTGTTTACCTGACAAGCCCCTCTAGTGGTTGCCCTCTTAAAACGTTTTCAGCTGGAAGTTTTATTTTGGATCCCAGAATGTTCTTCTGAAAGGTAGGATAACGTTCTCCAAAAACATTCTTAAAATGTTTTTGATAACATTGTTAGAACATTATGCCCTACTATTCTTAAAACGTTTTCAGCGGCAAGTGTTTTTGTTGTTCCCAGAATGTTCTTCTGAAAGGTAGGATAATTTTCTCTAAAAACATTCTTAAAATGCTTGGTAATAACCTTTTTTAACTGTTTTTGATAACATTGTTAGAACATTATTCCCTACTATTCTTAAAACGTTTTCTTTAAAACATTATTAGAAGCTGTAGGTAACGTTAGCCAAAGTTGTGAGAACGTTCCCTGGCTGGGTGGATGTATAGCCGGTATTCAGGAAGTAGGGTGACTGATTTTGATGTAGCAAGGCACTTTTTAACATCTCTATGAGACAAACTGGGCTTTCTAAAAACTCCAACGTAAGCCGTTCCACATTGTTAAAGGACTTTCAGAGCAACTGTCAAAAAGGACTTTCACCCAGGGGATTTCTGTTTGTGTCCTGTTTGAAACTTAAGTTAGCATTGACGTATTGTTCCTTACCATTGAAACGTTCTCAACTAATGCCAGTTAATTCTGAATTCCTTCTCGTCCTCCTCTTCACTCTTCTCCTCTCTTGCGCTACCCTCTCGTTTACTTTCTCCATTGTTTCCTTCTGATCTTCCTTCCATCGTCCCACCTCTGTCCTCCTCTTCCTCCCTGCAGGCTGTTGATGGAGAAGATTTCGAATGTCAGCCGGGACAGTGGTCATCGCAGGAGGAATTCTGGCTACAGTGATCTTACTGACCATCGTTGCTGTACTGTGTTTATGTAGGTTACAGGTATGACTGTTTTACTACCCACTAATGTTGAACAGAAAAAGAACCAGAACTAATTTGCAAATGCAGAGTCTTTTTAAAAATAATCCAAGTTCATCAAGATTCAAAGCATTTAACCAAAACTCTAATAAGATGAGTCTACAGTAATGTTTAGTTACCACAGCAATGCTTTGAGCCTAATGTTATCATGCTAATGTTCAGCAAATAAAATGTTTACCAGATTATTTTTACATGTTAACATTTGAAGAATAACTGACAGCTGAGGTTGATTATTTGATCATGAGCCCAAGAATTGGACAAATTAAATGATGGCCTGTTGATTGCTCTAGCTAAAAAGTCAGGATCCTAGTTTTACAGTTTACTGAGACAAACATTGACACAAATGTTGTGTTGCTCCATATAATAGTGCTTCAATCAAAATGACAAATGCTACGCTCATGATGGCACTATAAGGATTACCAAAGCAACAATGCTTAAACATGCATTCATCTAATGGGAAGCGGGGCCAGTCTATGAAACAATTACCCTACTTATTACTTGATGTATTACTTACTTACTTATTTAGTACCTTATTACTAATTAACATTTTCCTGATAAGTTTATGGTCCCAATTGCTGGTTTCAAGTCTTCTTATATGCCACATAATGTTTACTTTGTAATCAAGGTCCTACACCAGTAAGCAGGGTAAGCTTTAGGCCATACCTTGCAATTGACAGTTCACTACTGCAGTGTTATCAAGTCTGAGTTGTGTATGGTCTTTGTTTTAGAACTCAATCCTTTTCACAACGTGTTTGTATTTGCCAAATAAAACAAAGTCCACAAATCGCTAGGGGCATTATATTGACAACGTTGACGTTTTGTATAACATTTATGGGATCACCAAAATCAGTAGCATTCATCCTGAGGGGATTGTTTTAATAAAAAGTATGTACAAACATGAACATGAACAATCTATCCAATATATTCTGACATAATAACTCAGCCTAGAGGGTGGATCGATGAATTCAGCTCTAGTGTTGTTTTGTTTAGTAGCATGACTTCTTATTGTTAGCATCTGCATGATTAACATTAAACATTTAATTACACTGACTCTGACTTGTATCCATTCCCTGTTTGTAACCATTCCAGTACTACTGTTGTAAGAGGGAGGAGTCTGAGAAGGGGGAAGAGGAAGAACCAGAGCTCGCCTCTATGTCTCCTTGTCCGCCCCTGGCTCTGTCCGCTCCCCCTACGCCTCCGACGCCGGAACACTTTAGCGACGTACCGGAAAACTACCCCCCTACCTTCCTTACTGAGGCCAATGGTCCTGCCAGCTACTCCCCCACACAGCCACCGCACAGGTGCCATCGCTCACATGCCTTCTGCCCGACCTGCACCCGCTGCACCCTGCCCTTCTACCTGCAGCACCCGGAGAGGCTGTGCAACGGCGGTCGCAGGATTAGCTACAGGACTGTGCAGCAGCAGGACCTTGAACTGCCCATAGACTTGGCCAGGTTCTACCAGAACCTTATTCGCTCGGTCACCATGAAGGAGGTGGTCACCCAAAGCATTAGCACTGATGTCTAGGAGCAGGCAGGATGGAAGCAGTAACATCCTTCTGGCCTGGTGAAAAGGTGCATTGACCCGGTGCTGTTTGCAAACACACTAAATGAACATGTCATATAAGTGTTGTGATGTGGGTGTTGTGATGACGTACAACAACACTGAGGGCTTTTGGGCAATTTCACACCTTTCCTGGCAGCCAAAATTGAGTTGTGCAGCTCTGAAACAAATGCGTACAGCTGAAAACTTTCAGTCAGTTTTGACTTGAAGGTGCAATCTGTAAGATATGGCCTGGAATTTAGTTTTAACTTATATTATCTATTGAATGTGAAGAGATTAATTTGTTCATTATATGTCAGACACATCTATTGAGTTGCAGAAATCTTCACTCAAATAGGCTAACTGACAAGCCCCTGCCCATCCTGTATAATATCACTTGTACCTCCAGAAACGTCTGCCAGCAGTCCAACACGAGAGGACAGAGAAGTAACGCTGCCTAAGGGCTTGTCAATCACATGTTGATCAATTCATGATGCTACAACCGCGAACTTAAAGAGCCTGTGACACGAGTTTCCCCCATCATCCAAACCCATCAATTTGAGTAAATATTGTCCCCTTGAAAACCGTTACTGAACTGATTTTGGATATTTGTACTTTGATAACCATTAATCTGCCCTTCAATGTTGACAATTTTCTAGATCTTCTCGGGGATTCTTCAAGTCCTGCCAAATTATGTGTGACGTCATTGCGGGCACAGCGCTCCAGCTGCACCGTTCAGGATCCCAGCATCTGCATGTAAATGCACGATGGGGCACACAGCAGCAAGCTCAGACAGCGATGACAGTTTAATTTTGAACGTGTCTGAGAGCTCATATGAGGCTGAAGGATCGGTTTATGTTGTATCTGTTAGAAGTTTAGGAATTAGGTGCGTCAATATGGGCGATCATACGGTCATGTAGCCAGTGGTGGACTGGGACTAAAAATCAGCCCGGGACTCTCGACCGGCCCACTTCGGTACCACTAGTAAATTGTCAACGGGGGGAGTGGGGGATGTGCTAGTGACTTATCCGACCGGCCCACTTCGGTACCGGCCCATCGGGATTCGTCCCGATGGCCAGTCCGCCACTGCACCCAGCCCAGCCCACGTAAACTGTCGAAGGGGGGAGCCTCGCTGCGGGGAAACGGTGGACCTAGTGTCCTGATCGGAGTGGGAATAATAATAATAATAATAATCCGTGCATTTTATCCATTAATTTCCCCAACATTGTGGTAAAAAAAACACACGTTTAATCCATGTTGGTGTACTACTACAACCAGTGGTGTAGTGGGGATGTTTTTACTGGATGGACGGGGTGGTGGGTGGACAGGAGACACTATGGACGCGCTCGTGAACTATCAACGGGGGGGGGGGCTTGGGGACCTCTGTGTCGCCTGTCAGCGCAACTTACATGATGCCGTTTAGACAATATAACAATAAAGGGCGGTGCCGGCTGTCAGCGAACCGATCCGGCCTTTCTGCGCGACTATCACTCAAATGCGGGACATAGTCTCAATGTGTGGGACGCGGGACAAATAATAAAAATGCTGTGTGTGCAGTCCCGCAAAGTGCAGGACACCTGGTCACCCTATACAAACAGTTCTGCCCCTCACACACACACGCTTCAAATCAAGTTGCATAAATGCTTGAGCTACGTTTTTATTATAATTACTGAGAAATCTGCCTATTATGTTTTCGTCATTATTACAACAAACACACACTTGCAACTGATAACACTGGCAATGATTTTAGATGTATTAGACTATTAAAAAAAGAAATCATGCTTCAAATAAGTGGGGGTACGGCGTACCCCCGCGTCCAACGCCCACTACACCACTGACTGCAACTACAAAAAGCTAAGGTTTGTTTTCTCATCAGGAAATGCAGACCGGCTCAAACCAAAGATTTTTAAATCATCATCCTCACGATCATTTAATGTATCATATGTTCGCCGAATTGACATGAAAGCACTAATAAATGTAGTTTCATCCACTTGAGTTTACAACTACAAAAATAATCGATTTGTTTTTATATCACATCCGACGGGAGGAAATTCAGCAGCTCTCACTACCGATTTTTAATCCTAATTTAATCATCTTCACCACGATCATTTATGTTTATGTTCGCCGAATTGACATGAAAGCACTGACAAATATGAATATACTGTAGTCAACGTTATTAACGTGCCTAAACTGAGTAATTCACCATTTCTACGCATGACAACACACTTTGTCCGTGTTTGGCTCTCTCGCCGCACAGTGAAGCGTTCCCTTATTGACGTCACTTCCGGCTTCCCCCAAAACCTCAAAATGAGTCGAAGAAATTTTCCCGCGATGTTCGAAATTATTGATATTTATCGGAACGGTATCGCTTTTTCTTTTTTAAACTGACGGTTGGAGATTACTAGTAGCCCACTATTTCATTGCACAACAGTTGTTGGGTTCGTGTCACAGGCTCTTTAAGGTCCACCTCTGTGAGCTGCGGCACGCTCTCCTCCAAGCTAAGACATTTCCTGGCGGCTGGGACGACAAGACAAAGGTGCCGTTCACGTTTCTGCAATCTTGGATTTCATCAAATAAAAACATGTTTAGGGGTAAACACAACTGAACTATTGGAAACTATAAGCTAATACTACACATGCGTTAGCTTTATCAATTTAGACCAGCTCTCAGTTTCAGCAGCTTGGTTGAGTTTTGACTATGATTTCCCTGCTGCTAGTTATAAGGCTCCTTTCCACTTCTTTCGTGGCTGATGACAGAAAATGTAGATTGTATGGACCCATTAGTAGAGGTGCCCCCCTCTTAGTTTGAAGCAGGTGACCAAGTATTACACATTTCACCTTTGATTCTTTGTGAGTATGGCTTATTTTGTGTTTTGAAAATTAGCTTGTTTGCTAAATAGCTAGTTAGGTGGCTAACCAATGTTTGTGTATAAAAAAGACAATTTCCAATTTGTCGGTTCATTCAACACAGGCTTTGTTTATTTGAATGCACCACACCGAGGAAGACATGGAGGTCAAATCTCTAACAATGTCCATTTGACCTTTCTCCAAGGAAACTAATGGACAGTTAGCTAGCCAGCTAGCAGTTTGTTCAAGCTAACAAGGTTTCTTTCAAAGGCTGAATTCTGGTGTTATTGTCAACCAATCCAGTGTGGAGACCAAAAACAACTGTGAATGTACCTATAACAAGTATCCTTTAAAGATAGTGAGCCACAATGTTGTACATCACATATTATTTTACTACCATGAACACACATTTTACTTTATTTTGACTCAATCCTATAATCACCATCATGTTGCCACAACTAGTAACTAAAGAGCCACATACGGATTACTAATCAGCACTGAAAAGAGTAACAAAGTGACAATCTGTATAAGAATGTTTTAAAAGATGTATGTTTTTATTAGGACAAAATGGACATGGGGCTGAGAGCCACAGACATGAAGTAAATAATTATTGAGGGATAGACATTGTTTGTTTTGGTCTTTTTATGGGATTTGTTTGAAGAAAAAGATAGACATTTCTCATTTAGAGGTGTTTTAGAAACATTTTTAACTTACAAATCAAATCTGACTTCACTAACAGTCAGTGTTTATTGTTTCTCCCCCAGTTTATAGAAAGCCATTATTTGTGCACAGTTTGATCCAAAACACACCAGTTTCAGCTGTAGTAATGAACATAAAGTGTGTGTACTTTATTACCACTTGACTGTGATTCATTTATGCAATGTAAATATATACTAGTGGATAATGCCACACACAAAATGCTTGTGTAGCAATGACTGTACAGTTTTACATTTCACCTTTATTTATTTTCCAGAGGACTTCACCTAACACATCCAAAGGTCCAAAAAGTGTCTTTGTATACTTTTTTTTATAGTTTATTATCTCTTCAGGCTGAAGCAAAGGTGTTTTCACAAATTCTGTCTGATTACATCTTCTCAAAGAGTGAGGTTTAATCAGCAAAATGAAAACACCTGTGCTTAAAATCAATGCTATGAATATAGCCAGCCATCACAACTTTCAATACGTTGTCCTTCAATTTCCCTGAGGCTGATTTATGGTATAGAGTAAAAAAAAAGGATATAAATAATAATAATTAATTATTTATTTATTTAAATCGTGACTTGTAATAATATATTTTTTTATTAAATTGTAACATCAAAAATCTTCTCCAATATCAATTGAAATGTTTAAATTCAGGATTATAATCTAAAATATCATGAATGAGATTTTTTTTATCAGATCAAATTTGCATGTTGGTTAGTTGAAAAAGAACATTCCAAAATATGTTTGAGTTTCAACATTCTTCAGGTCAAATTAATAATAAATACATTTTTAAAAGAATGAAATCTGGCTAATCTAACTCAAATTCAGCTATTTAGCAAAACAAGAAAGTCAGGATTTTCTTATACCAATATTCTAAACAAAAAAGTCAAAACTTTGAATTTAATTAGAATTGGTTTAAAATAAAAGTTGACATAACATGGAGCTTCAGACTGACCCATGTTGATCTTCACTGTAGATTTCTCAGCACCGCGTTGTGTTTTTTGTCTGTTTTTAGTTATATCTCAGTCAACAGAAAGCAGCTCGTCATTCTATCAGTATGTGAGTGTTTTACTGTGTGAATTCAAATCACAATTTGAAGGGCTTTTCTGAAGCATTCAAAGATCCTATGGCTGTGATTCTTGAAGACATGTATTCCCTGTTAAACACATCCTACTGTAGATAGATGCTGTGATGTAGGCCTGCTTTTTCCACCAACATGAGTATTTACTGTAAGAAAAGATTGATCGCACATTTTGGTATTTCTTAATGATAGTAGAGTAGATGACTGTTTGGTTCACACCAGTAGAGAAAACAGCCCGACTCCAGAAGCTGTAGATTCATTTATCCTAAGATGATATGGAATTTAAAAAAAATCGTATTTAGCCAACTAACACTGTAATATAAAAGAAAAATGTAAGATAAAAGCAAGCTGCTAAAAAAGAGCTTTGGAGCTCTGTTTATTCTGGTAGACACAGAAAATGTGAGTTTGTTTTTGTGTCATGTATGATCTTGTCTTGTGTTTTTCATACAAGTGTGTCAACACAAAATCTGTGTGATTCAATCTGTATTCACATGATGCGTGATTTTCTCACCACTATTTGGGAACAGATCCTTGCGGTGAGAACAGTAAGCTAGTTTTGTTGTTATGGTTATGTCCCCTGCTAGCTTGCACTGCTACATCTGATTGGTTGTGCGTCGAAAGTTCAGCAGTAAACAAGGTCAAAGTTGAAATAATTTGAACTTCGAGCACAGCGCTTGGATACAATTAAAACCCGGAAATAACTAAGCCACTTTTACCACTTCCGGTTCCCTGTTTTCTTTTGCAATATACCAAATATCAATGGGCAAATCCCATTGCTTTTTGTCGAAGGACCCCTTTGCAATGCTAACTTCCGGGTCTGCCTACAAAAATAAGTCATCACTGCACCAGTCTATATACTACAATAGGACAAAAAGGTTTCATAAATGTCATCAAATTGCCAACAGCAAGGCATCTTTAATATAAAACCACTGATATTACATAAAGATTTGACATTTCTATTCTTAAATGTTGTGTGCTTTACCTAAGAATATTGAGTATTCATATTATTTTTGAATTTAGGGTTACCATATAGTCACAACTTTTTTTTCTGTCTGTATTTAAAATGTTCAACAGCCTGTGGCTAAATAAACACAAATCCATGCTGCATAAAGTTTACACCTAAGGGATAATTTACAGCGAGAGCAACAAATGTTTTTTTCGCATAATGACCCGCTTGCCGTGAAACAGATCATTTGACACAACAAAAATATTGATTGCTTTTGTTATCAAGTATTCAATAAAGGTGTGTAATGAACACATTTGAAGTTTAGTTATTTATGTCTCTGAGATGTTTCGAGTGTACTGCAACATTAAGATACCAAATTCTCGCTTGTCCTGACCTTCAACAACTTGGACTCTGCATGCAGCCATAGAGGAAGACATCCTGGTAGTCTCCAGTCTCTGTCGAAGAAACCCCCCCCCCCCCCCCCTCTTGTCAATCAAAAAAGGCCTCAGACATGAATCCATTCAGGGAGTTTTGGGGGCAAAGCTGCAGCTTCCACACTTTATTTTGAAGTTCCTTTTAGTGGAGAACTAATTTCATTTTTCCGTAGCTTTTTCTTTCTTTCTTTTTACGTTAGTCTGCATTTTTAAAAGACTGGAACTGTTGGATTTATTTCCTCTCTGCTTCAGTAGTTGATGTGTTTTTTACCAACAGGGGGTGTACGCTGCTGTCAAACCTGCATTTACTGCTGATACTTTGTGTGAAAGTGACATAAATTACAGTGTTATAAATACAAATAATGCAAAACTTGTTGGTATGTGTTTCCTTGCCTCTGTGTAATTATTGTTGTAGAACAGCAGAATTTCGTTTTGTGGCTTTTTATCAGTTTGAATCTGCGTTGACATTCGTTCTAGTGGAGTCTCGCAGATGGGGGCGCTGCAGCCCCCTCAGCACCAGTTTGTTCCCCAAACGTATGCTGTGAAGACCCGCCCCTACTCCGGTAGGTTTCAGCCATAGTTTTCTTCCATGGTTTCAGCACGAGGAGTGAGATGGGGTGGGTCTTAACGGAATACAAGAGAGGGAGAAGTCATAACAAGTGGTACAGGACAGGTAGACGACGTGTTTTTCGGATGGAAAATGAGCCAAACGTGAAAACGCAGCAGAATTTGGATGCACATCAACCAAAACCCAGGCAGTGATAAAGCGCACCATTTGTAAAGGCAAAATATCCTTTAAAGCAGGCTCAACAAATAATCTCCATCGCCACTTAAAAACACAGTATCTAATATTAAGAGTTGCGTGAATTTCATTCAAGGCAAGGCAACTTTATTGACTTTACACATACAGAGGGTAAATTCAAAGTAGTACATTAATAGCCACTTTCACACCAAGTATTACTGACATGAAGGACATGGATATGGCGCCACATTGTGTCATGTTTACAATGCAGATAATTGACATTAGGTCTGGCAATACAGTCAATCATTATCCCGGTGATTATTTTGCAGATAAACCTAGTAACCCCGCCCCCTTTTTAAAAACGGCTCTTTTGAACGGCTCTTTGAAAGAAACGGAGACATAAGATCCGGCTCCCTTCAAAGAGCCATAATTCCCATCATTACATTGTAACACATAATCACTGATGTTCCGCTGTAACGGTGGTGGACTCATCAGAACAGAGTGGGCGAGTTGACCAATCAGAGCACACTGGGCTCAAAGGGAGGTGCTACAGAGATGCTGTATGAGAAACCAATGTGAGTTTGGAACATTGCACAATATAAATCTATTCTAGTAGACCTCAACAATGGAATTATGATCAGTAGAAATGGCCATGTCATGGGACCTTTAAAGGGGGTTGGGTTCGAGTGTGGCAACTGGCAAAGCCAAGCCCACAAACTGTTTTCAAAGTAAAACCCCCCAACATAAGCACATGTGTCATGTGGAGATGTACAAAAAAAGAGATCCAACCGGAAGTCTGCCATTTTTAATTGCATGTGCTGTTTTTTGTTTTCGACTTTCGTAAATGCCTTACTATAACAAACTTCTACAGATGTAGTCCCATCATCTTCATTTCATCAAGACCATCTAAATACTAGGGATGCACCGAATATTCGGCCTCCGAAAATTATCGGCCGGTTAAAATTATTGAGGGATAGACATTGTTTGTTTTGGTCTGGTTAAATGGTTAAAAAGGCCTTTTCGGCTTTCGACATATCACCGAATGTCAGAGAACAGGGTTACGTTGATCATACTCCGCATATTTGTCTGGGTGTATTGATTTCAAGTGGTGGAGTAATCCCGAAGTGGTGAAAGTCTTCGCAGTTACACCCCCTCGAGAAATGTCAGCGGAACACGTTTTACAAATTGCAATCGGCGCCTCTTTCTCTGATATTTTGAAATATCTCCAAGTGGCAGACATGTTGGCTGTGAGCCAGCCGCGAGCATGGTCCTGGCATGGTCGCGCGCCGTGCTTCTCGCCGCGTTTTGATTACGTCATCACAACAACACGTTAGGTTACCAAACTTATAGGTGCATTTGTTGTTGTTGAAGGCCTGGCTGTTACAGTCTTTATTTACACTATTTTGTTGTAGGCCTACTGGCCTAGATGTTTATGCAGTTTTAAAGCACCTTGGCTTTGTTCTGAATGCACTTTGTTGTAGTTATCCTACAGAGAAAAGAAAATGCACTTGACTTGGAATTAATGTACTGTATGCATTCAAAAGTGCTGAATAAATGTTTTATGGACCCATAATAGTGATTATTATTTAAGTTAAGTTTTGCCATAATCATGTCTTTTTCCATAATCAGGTAGCTAAACAACATTGGTAAAAAAAGATATACATTATATATATATATATATATATATATATATATTTCTATTAATCATTTTCGGCCTTTCGGCATTCGGTTTTCGGCCAACTGTTTCCTATTTTTGGTATCGGTTTCGGCCAAGAATTTCCCATTCGGTGCACCCCTACTCAATACCTTGTTTGTTTTTTTACTTTATTTTCTAAAAGAATCATGGAATGTGCAAAGTCCTTGAACCATCATCAAATAAAAATAAAAACGACAAAGATACTATTGGGGAAACTTCTGAAGCAATTGGAAACCAGACTCAGAGAGGCACGAGGAGAGGTGGAGTTTTGATGGCAAACACTGGTGGTTTATTTGGAGTTACGGCCGGAGAATTTACAAGACAGGTGGTGTGTCACGAGTTGACACAGCGGTTGCCAAACCAATTCTGAAGAACTCTTCTGCAGCTCAATGTTTTAACCTCTTAAGCCCCAAGCTTGTTTTTCAGGTTTCAGGCTCGAAAATGACATTCCCAGAACAAATGACCATATCTTCCCTTCTAAAAGGGTTAAATTAAGAATATTTTTTCTCAAAGTGATTATAAACCTGTGAGTTGGATTTAGAAAAGTCAGAATCAATATAGATGTTTTTTATTTTAAAGAAAACTCAGATTGAATATATTTTGTACTTATAGTGAAAACCAGTGGTGTAGTGGGCGTTGGACGCGCTTATACTTGAAGCATGATCTTTTTTGTAATAGTCTAATAAATATAAAATCATTGCCAGTGTTATCAGTTGCAAATGTGCATTTGTTGTAATAATGACAAAAACATAATACATTTCACAGTAATTATAATAAAAACTAAAAACGATGTCCTTAAAAAATTATGATTCGCCATCACGCTCGTGACCCCGCGGCAAGCTGGGGGTGTGGCAGTGACACACCCACGGCCAGCTCGTCGCCCGCCGATTTTGCGGCAGCTCTTTCCCTCAAGAACGCTAATGAAAAAGCTCTATAATGGCAGGCAAACATTTTTTACTTGACTTCTTTTCTAAAAATAATATAATTCACAAGAAGAAAGAGGCTAGCAGCACCGAAGCTACAAGTGAAGCTGCTACTAGTACTACATCATCAGAAGAGCTGATTGTTTGGGATGACATAATTAAAATAGCGTCCCCCCAGTAAAAAAATCCCCACTACACCACTGGTGAAAACTAACCTTGGATGATGGGTTAGTAGACTAAAAGCTTTAGGAATCCAAAGTACAACATATAATAAGTACCTTCTATCAAGATTGATGCAAAACAAGTGATATTTGACCTTTTTAGACAGATTTAGCAACAAAATTGATTTTGACATGTGACATCTCTTTCTGACCGTTAGAGCCAATAGAATCGAAGAGAAATCGTCCTGCACACACTCATGTTAAAAAAAAAGATGGCGTCTTCGCGCATTCGATCTTGCTACAGAGCGTAGGAATGGCCTGCTCTGATGTTTGAAAACGGAATTGCAGTTTTATTGCTCATAGATTATCAGAACATTTCAAAGGGGACACAGCCACATTGGATATTAACCTATGGATTAACCATAGCATCGTTGTTATCGTTTTAATGCAATTGAAGACCAGTTTTGACCAGACAAAACCAAGGTAAGCCATGTTAGTGTTGTAGGCTACCTAGCGCCACATGTTTTGATGTACGTTTTTGTTGATAACGTCGCAAGTTTGTATCTTTCAGTGTTGAGGTGGGCACCGTTAGATTCTGTGTCTTTACAATCATAAACGATGTGTTGGATGTGCAGCTAGGATAAGTAATAAGGGAGCTAGGAGTGATTTTCGGTGCAGTAATAGGTTAGCATTTTACGCTCGGGGCTAATTCAGAGGCTCACTGTTAGCATTGTGTGTTTTTTTGGAGAAAAAAAATGAAAAAGATCAGTTAAATTAGTTTTTTCCCTTATATGGATATACAATATTCATAGTTTATTAAATATTAAGGTTCCTTAGACGTTGTTTCCTGCAAATAACGCGATTTCGGCCCCGGAACCGGGTCCGTGGGGCTTAAGAGGTTCTAGTTCGGAGTGTAATAATCAACATTCTTTATCAGTGAGTCTAAACAATGATGGACCCTGAATCTAACTAGAGCTCTCGTCCATAGGAAAGAATGTGCGCCAGGGAACGTATACGTCCCTGAACAGTAAACTACCTCATGGCGGCTTGTGCGCTCTCATAGAACACAATGCGCCAAAGCTGCTCCTCCGTAAGAGACATAGCAGCAATACCCAAAGCTGTAGAACTATGCCATGGGAAAGGAGACAGTAGAGGTTTCTCAATACTCTAATTTCCCCTCCTCGACACCTCGACTCCTCGGTCCTCCGGTTGTGACCCGGAAATGGATTTCAGCGCGCCATGTTGAAGGACATCTCATTTCTCTAAATGCACATCAAGGACCGAGCATCGAGCATCGAGGAGGCTCTCTGGAGGAGCTCTAACCGAGGAGACACTGATGGGTCCTCCACGGCTCCTCCACGGATGCATTTCCGGGAACGGTTTAAGCATGACGCACGGCCGGACTTATCTCAGCCAATGACAGCTCTGCATGCATCCCCTTGATATTATTTTAGTAACCGCTTGAACGGCTACACGATGTTTACAGTGATAACAGCTGTGAGGTCCGTGCAGAAAGCAGAGCAGTGTGTAAAATATATATCACTCAGTATAACAGGCCTACATTACTCTCTTTTATGCTGTAGTTTAGTAGATATCTACAAACAAAGAATCAATATTTTTCTAAGACCATTTAGTGCTTCACATAATAAAATACACAACGGCTGTAGCCTGATTATACTTTAGGAGCTGTAGGTGTGTGTGGTACAGTGTGTAGGTGTGTATGTGGTACAGACTGTACAAAACACACGTGTAGGTGTGTGTGTTGTACAATGCGTAGATGCGGCGGACAGACGGGTCTCAGTTGGTTTGGTGTCCTATGCTTACTTTTAATACTTGTAAATACAACTTTTGGCCCGTAATTTCTATTCCCCATTTCAGCGACCAGAGAGAAGGGTTGGGGGGATATATACGTATATCCAGTCTCTGATTGTGTTACGTAATTATGAGAGTGCTCTCATACTTGTTTGATTCTGAAATTGTATATATTTATATAAATATATGTGTGTGTATATGTCTGCATCTGTAGCCTGTTATTGTCTAATTATATCGCACTGTCAATTAATTAAAAGTAAATATATAAGTCGTCAAGAACACATCTGTCCATCAGACAGAGGGCTGCTGTGCCTCCTGTTATCATTGATGGACGTCTCTTTGACCGCTCAGAGGAGAGGAGTTCTCATTTCTCTAACCGCCTGCTGCTTCCCCTCCTCTCTCCTCGGTTCCCCTCCTCAGTCCTCCGCTCGCATCTCCTGTGGGCGGGACTAAGTATCGAGGATAGGAGTCGAGGGAAGGAGTTGAGGAGGGGAAATTAGAGTATTGAGAAACCTCTAGTGAGAAGAAAAAATGATGAACTGTGTCAAAGGTTGAATACCTAAGCAAATTATTCCCCAACAGTTCCTCTCTTTTTATCAATTTTGCTGCAGCACGTGTACTAACCAGAATTAGGAAAAGGGACCACATTACTCCTGTTCTGGCTGCCTTACACTGGCTCCCTATAGAACACAGGATAGAATTTAAAATTCTTCTTCTCGTCTACAAAGCCCTTAATGGGCAAGCGCCATCTTACCTTAAAGAACTCATAATACCCTACTGTCCTACTAGGGCATTGCGTTCCAAGAATGCAGGGTTGTTGGTTGTTCCTAGAGTCTCTAAAAGTACAATGGGAGCCAGAGCCTCTTCTTATCAAGCTCCACATTTGTGGAATGAGCTTCCAGTTTGTGTTCGGGCGGCAGACAGTCTATCCGTTTTTAAGAGTATGTTTAAGAGCTTCCTTTTTAATAAAGCGTTTAGTGATAAAATTAAATAATCTAATAAGAGTGCATTGACGTAGATACGTTGTGCCTGCCCCTTCTCTTTTCATGATTAGTTTAACTACAGTGACTAGGCACGCTATCAGGAGTAACACAGCTAAGATAAAAAATGAAATGGTAACAGCCAATTTAACCAACCCCGCTCCCCATGACCCAAATGTTCCAGATAAATCCCCAAATGCAAACCCATGAGTTTCGTGCAATTCTTTGATTCCCCTAGCAGTATCATGAGCCATATCCATGACCTCAGGTGTAGCGTCGGAGATGAAAGAACAACACTCAGATCCAATCACCTTGCATGTCCCCCCCTGTGCTGCGAGCAGAAGATCCAGTGCCATGTGATTATGTAATGCCACTGTTCTAACTTCCTGCAGTTCTCAGCTAACATGGCTGTGTTGGATACATTAAGGTGGTTTTCCACTATCTTGGAGAGAGCTATAATTTCCTGCTGGGAAACATAAATGCCGTACCAGGGCAGGAGAGCGCTAGCCAGCTGCTGACCTGTTGTGATGGACCTACGATCTTTGTGTAGGGAGGGAAATATTGCTGCAATCTCATCAATCTATACTTTTCGGATCAAAGGGATTAGATAAGCTAGATAACAGGTGCCATAACAAGTGTCAAAAGGAACGCAACCGCAGGCTCTGTCCCCACAAACTAAATATACTCTCTGGTAGGGGAGTTCTGGTTAACTTTACTTTTACTACGGTGTTACAGTCGCTGTGGCCCACATCATTAGAGGGTAAAAACCCTCCTCCGCTCTGGAAGCAGATGGACACGTTCTTCTGCTCATGCACTACAACTGGGGGGACATAAACTGAACAGTCACGTGTAGGGGCCTTTCCTAGGGGTAACGGCAGCGAACATTCATGTATTTTAACTTTGAGTGTTAGGACCATCAATCGTTTGAAACCGTCTGGCAGGTAATCTTTATTTACTGTGTCAACGATGAGCGAGATTAAGACCTCATACTGTAAAGGTTGTTCAGAGTCTATGGGGTAGGAAGGGGTGTAACAATCATCTGCCTCATCGCTAATTCTGGATGCTATATCACTCCAGCTAACTAAACTGTAGCCAGCTTTTGTGAAAGGAATTGGGCTGAACATGGGAGAGTGCATGGACTCTGGCATGTTTCGGTACAGCCAACAGTTGCTAACATTGCATACATGTGCATAGTCTAACATTAAACTCATTGCAAAATTGGTTTTAGTTTGCTTAGATGGTGTGATTAGGGCATCATTGGATGGATTTACATAATTTCCTGGTGACTTAATTGCAGCTCTATCTGAAATGGAGCTCTGTGGGGTGGGAGGATAACCAGATTCAATATATGAGCATTTAGTGACCCCTGTCCCAGGGGCCTTGTAATTGGGTGAGTATGTGGTGCCCATAGGATCATTCTTTAACTGTCCTTTAGTGAAACACCCCATTTCTTGGGGTATTGCAATGGTGTCGAGTGTTATTCTTACCATCTGAGGCGAGACCTGGAACCGCTGGTACCCCGTCTCTGGATTGACGTTCCATGCCCACAAGCCTTTGTTTGAAAGCACAGGGAAAACAACAACACAGTCGCTTGATTTACAATTTGTAGTCGGACATTCAAAGGAAATATTCTGTATTTCTGTCTTGGGAATGTTAACAGCAGGGAGAAGTCTTTCTCCATTGTTCACTTCTCTCCTTTTTCTCTCTCGCACCATACTGAATGTTTGTGTGGTGGTTAGAAACAACCTGAGTTCGTAGCTAGGAAACGATAAGCCCGATGATTTGGGTCGGCCTTCAGGGTCCGGGCCCTGAGCGGTCAACCTGTCTGCGCTCACTTTTATGAGCATCTTACTTTCTCTTACCAAGGAGCGAGAGCCCTCACCACCTGGTGTTGGGAACGCCTCTGCTTCATCTAGCAGGGTTTCTTTGGCTAGGTAAACCAGACCCAGAACAAGGAGTATGAGGACCCCCTTCACACGCGAAGCATCCTGAACCTCCCCACCGACCGATGGAGGAGACAGACGGCATCGAGAAGCGTGGATCCACTCTGTCCTACCTTGGACTTTTAGGGCTGTTCTGGTCACTATTAACACCTGGAAAGGTATGTTTTCTGAGAGATGACAACTCAAAGTAATGGACATTATAATTTAATTACAAAAATAGGATAGGCCCCTCGGATTGCTTTGGGAGCCTTCCTGACACATGCACAGGTTTGTGTCATTTAACATGCAAGTAAACTCATCAGTCCATAGCAGAGAAATTATATTGTAAGTTAAAGGTGAGCTTGTCCCTGTGTCCCTGTCCCTTCTCAATTATTGTAAATGTTATATTAATTCACCATTTACTTTTGATAAAATATTAGTTTATCAGAAATAGATTTTCTCTTCCATAAGACATATAGGTTTGAGAAATAAATTATCCAATATAAAATCAATTACTCGATATAATTGACTCTTCCATCCCTTTTCTTACATATGTTACATATGAAATAATAACTTAGGAGTCTATTTAAGTATGGTATAGTTTATAATCTATTAATCGAGAAGACTCAGTATCGCCTGTGTGCAGCTTACAAAAAACAATTGTGTGAAACATATATTATGCAGGAAATTGATACATTTGTTGAAAAACAAAGCATATCTGATTTGGGAGGAAAAACTTCATCCCCTTAACATTTGTGTTATTACTGAAGGCATAGCATGAATGATATTGGGTGTCTGAGGGTGTCATTACTGAGAAATGTCAAACAAAATCAAAACCTTACATTTGTAAACAGGTTTTGCATTCCTCCACTTAAGGTGACGTTATCATTAGAAACAATAAAAGCTAATTGTTTTGCTGTAGAATGAGAATCAATAAATTGAATCGTTAGAGCAGAACAGAATGGTTGTATTGTAGCCTGAGTTTCGTGCAACATTGTCTATATAATGTGAATACATGTAGAACTAGACATTAAGAGGCACCTGACATTAGGCCTATTTTAACAAAAGTAGGGGCTTTTAACAGCTCGCCAACATACAGGCACCCTCTGCATAGCAGTATGAATAGCTTTAAAAAACAGACCCACTCTGTGGTAACGAGAGACATGTATCTGAACCAAATGCCCTAAGTGAAGCCGTTAGTCTCACCTGACTGACCCAAGGTTGGTGCTGGTGTAACAGGGAGGCTTCCAAGTGTTTAAAGCAGATGTCATCTGTTGAGATCTCCATATTAGGATGAATACTTAAAACGAAAGTTAGTTATAATCAATTATATTCTTGAATAACCCACAATGAAAATGTTTCATATGTTATGATTTTCTATATTTACAGTATAAACAAAGTGGTTTGTTAAGTTGAGTGTAAGGCCTGTAATGGTTTATTTGTGTCACTGATAAAAGAAGAGACAGTTTATTCCCTCTTCCCTCACAGCAGTACACAGGGAGGGGGGCTCCTGACTTAAGGAGAAACACACCGAGGCCCCAAAAAGGTGGTTATGTCATAGCCGAGAATAATATTTTGCAAGTCCTGCAGAGTAGGGGTCATGAACTTTTGGTACATAAGCCTGGGAAGGTGTGTCTTATGACATAGCCATAGAATATGTCTGGTCATGTCCAATCCTGTACATCAGAGGCCATGCCCAGTTTCCACAAACATGGGTATGGAGGAGGTGTCTTTAGGTTTTTATATCCTGTTTTTTGAGCATAAAGACACTGGCGGAGAGGGAGCAAGAGAGAGAGAGAGAGAGGGGGGGGGGGGTTCCCCTGTTATACTCTCTCCCGGTAAAAGCTCTCTCCCTGCAGAGCTGGGTTTTTGCTCTCGGTTCTCTCTAACTTGGTAACTATTGCTTAAATCTCTGTGTATTGAATGATGAGGGAACGGTTTAGAATGAAAGTTTTATACATGAATATGTGTCCCCGGTGTTCCAGGGAACCCACCAAGTGTCAGAAAACAGAACCCTCTCTATTTTCCTCCATACCCAATTCTCTTAAAAAGGGGCTGCAACGGATCTGATACAGACTGATCCAGATTTGAACACTTCTATGACGTCACAGAAGTGGCGCTACGTCTATTGGGCCAACTCCACCAATCAGGAGGAGACAGCCACGGACATTGCCATTCGAAAGCGCTGGAGTAGTACATATGCCAGGCCTGTAGATGGTGCTGTTCTCACAGAATCAGCCCATGCAAAGACAGTGTTAAATTGAGCGAAATGAGGAATGGCTAAAATGCATGATCTGTTTGGTATTTTGAAAAATAAAAAGTATAAATATGCCTTATATAGGTATGGTCCTACACTATATTATTCAAATATAGCATGATAGGTCCACTTGAAATGTGAATTTGTAAACCTACCATTCTTAAATGTGTTGGAATTCTTAAACCTAGCATTCTTAAATGTGTTGGAATTTTTAAACCTACCATTCTTAAATGTGTTGGAATTCTTAAACCTACCATTCTTAAATGTGTTGGAATTCTTAAACCTATCATTCTAAAATGTGTTGGAATTCTTAAACCTACCATTCTTAAATGTGTTGGAATTTTTAAACCTAGCATTCTTAAATGTGTTGGAATTCTTAAACCTACCATTCTTAAATGTGTTGGAATTCTTAAACCTATCATTCTAAAATGTGTTGGAATTCTTAAACCTACCATTCTTAAATGTGTTGGAATTCTTAAACCTATCATTCTAAAATGTGTTGGAATTCTTAAACCTACCATTCTTAAATGTGTTGGAATTTTTAAACCTACCATTCTTAAATGTGTTGGAATTCTTAAACCTACCATTCTAAAATGTGTTGGAATTCTTAAACCCACCATTCTAAAATGTGTTGGAATTCTTAAACCTACCATTCTTAAATGTGTTGGAATTCTTAAACCTACCATTCTTAAATGTGTTGGAATTCTTAAACCTAGCATTCTTAAATGTGTTGGAATTCTTAAACCTACCATTCTTAAATGTGTTGGAATTCTTAAACCTATCATTCTAAAATGTGTTGGAATTCTTAAACCTACCATTCTTAAATGTGTTGGAATTTTTAAACCTACCATTCTTAAATGTGTTGGAATTCTTAAACCTACCATTCTAAAATGTGTTGGAATTCTTAAACCCACCATTCTAAAATGTGTTGGAATTCTTAAACCTACCATTCTTAAATGTGTTGGAATTCTTAAACCTACCATTCTTTAATGTGTTGGAATTCTTAAACCTACCATTCTTAAATGTGTTGGAATTCTTAAACCAACCATTCTTAAATGTGTCAGGATTTTAGGACTAATTAGAGAACCTTCGCCACAACGAGGACATTCCTCCAAATACATGCGGGATATAGGTATGTGTTTGTGAATCTTAGTACCCGCCATCTATGTCGGAAAAAAGGTATGGAATTGATGTGAATTGATTTGGTGAATGAAAGTTTGAATGTGCTTTTTATTTTCACCGGTCTTTTATGAGGAAATGCCTCTAAATTCTATCGGGAGATTTTAAATGTCAAAACTGAATTGGGCAGTTAAAGTTACAAATTATAGTAATACATGTAAAACTGTGAATTAAAGTTTCATATTAGAACATGATCACCAGTGGCGTTTCTATATGTACAAAAGTGGTGGGGCACAGAACACTTAGATGTCTATATATAAGCTTCTGCAGTGAGGTTCATGGCTGGTGAGGCACTGGCACTGATTCTTCAGGTTTACAAATATAATATTTTGACCTAAATCAAAATATAATATTATTTTCAAAAGCTTTTTTAGTCTGATGCTTCGATTAATTTTAAACAGACAGTTCAACAAAAGGATACCCAAAAAATGTCATTTTATCATTTAAATATTGAATTGTTCTTTCTTAGTAAGATCCCATTTTCAATAAGATGGTGGTCTTACCTTGACTTGAAGTCCATTGGTCTATCCTTCTGGACAAAAATCTCTATTACTTTTTTGTAAAAGTCCTCCTTATCTTCTTGTAGTTTCAAAAGTCTATCATAAATCTAATCGATAGATTTATGATTCGAAAATTATAAAAGTAGGGTAGACATGTGGATATTATCCAGCTGAACAAAACGTGCATTTATCTAACAGGTTCGTTTCCCACAGATCCCACAGATTCGAGCTATTTTCTCAAATCCTATGGAGAAATTGCTATTTGTGTAGGGAACCCATGCGCAGCTTACTTCCTGGTTTTGGGACGCGTCTCTCCTCGGTTATGGCTAGAAAGGATCCGTCTAATGTAAATATGACGTCACGTTCTCGTTCTAACTCTCGTTGTAATCGGAGCGGCTCGGTTGTAATCGGAGCGGCTCGGAAGCGCAGTCACGTGGCTGAATGTTTACGTTTGGGATGGCGAAAACTAAACTATATTAAGTATGTAAATACTTGTTAGCGGTCTTGCTGTTGAAAGAAGAATGACAACACTGTAGATCAGCAACATTATGGTTTATTTTGTATTCACAGGCAAGTCAACGTTGTTGCAGTAAAAGTCCCAAGATAGCTCCTGGTGCAATAAAATATATGTTGCATGTTACTGCTGTAGATGTGTTTACCTCTTTTATATCCCGTTGGGTAGTTTAATCTTCAGCAATACATCATATTCTATAATATCATCATATATGTGTAGCTTTGTCTCTGTCGTATCTTTCAAAAGTAAAGTGAAACAGCTGTTTTCAGCTTTGTGATGATGTATTTTCCAGCTGATCCAAGAGGCTTTTTAAACACCTTACTTGGCTTAAGAGGGAGGGGAATTTTCTCAACACATAAAGGAACACTTTCTCCTTCAGTTTATCACAAACATTACATCAACACATTTGGAGATCCTAATTTGAATTCAGTCTGTAATTTGATATTAAGGTTTTAATAATGAAATGAGGTCATGAATCGAGTTCAAGGTTAAGATCATCTTTATTATCCTATGTACAAAAATTAACATACAACATTAATATAACAGTAACGAATAAAACAAAATAACATTATGCAACTCTGATCTTCTTGCTGATACTTTTCAAAGTTACTTTTACATTTGCTCTACTTCTCCTGCTACTGTTTGCTCTGCTTTCAACTTCTCTTTCAACTCTGCTCTTTACTCTGCTTTCCCTGTTTCCTCTGTTCTCCTCTCCTCATCTTCTCCTCAGACTATCCTCCTTTTGCTGTATCCTCTCCTCTCCTGTTCTCCTATCCTCATACTCTCCTCCTTTTGCTGTCTCCTCTCCTCTGTTCTCCTCATCTCCTCTCCTCCTCAGACTCTCCTCCTTTTGCTGTTAGATATTTAGACTGTAATGACAGCTTATGATATACTTTTTATAACTACATAAATCACATGCAACGGATTAAAAACGTTGTTTTACTTACCACCTCTTTACAGCTCCGTTCATCTCCAAGCTTCCAACATTCACCTGGCGGTGGTGCCTTGGATGAAAACAACTTTTGATATGATACAATACAACAACAATAGTTAACACCTATCCACAGCAATAAGCACAATGAGAAGACTAATGGTCTCTTTTATACCAATTTCTATTGGAGTGAAATGAACTGTGCCATGTCACATAGGATTGGAATGGATGATTGGCTGTGTTTTGTGAATATAGAGGAGATGACAAAAGTAAATATACTTTGTTCTTACCTAAAGCATCTATCCTCCTCTTCGTACCCCTGCCTGCTCCTCCCGCATTAGACTCTGGGGACTTAGCTTTTAAAATCTTGTTCAAGCTGTCCACTCTGTAGTTGGATCTCATGACCTCAGCTTTATGACCCACCCGGCCTGAAAAAGGGTGTCTACGATGGCTGGTACTGAGAGGTGTTATGGTCCTCTTCTGCCTTTTGTGTTTGGGGGGCGTGAAGGTGAGAGGAAGACTACTGTCATGTGGGGTGTGTTGCTTTACGCCCTCCAAAAAATTTCCTGCAACAAGGTCCCACACTGCTGTCGTTTCCTATCTCTTGAGGACTTTGGGTGGTTACCACTGCTCTGATTACAACGAGAGTTAGAACGACGTCTCTTCCCGCGTCCCGCCCACCCTGACCCTTTCCGATTACAGCCGAGCCGCTCCGATTACAACGAGAGTTAGAACGAGAACGTGACGTCATATTTACATTAGACGGATCCTTTCTAGCCATAACCTCTCTCTTCCTCGGTTATGGCTAGAAAGGATCCGTCTCGTGTAAATATGACGTCACGTTCTCGTTGTAACTCTCGTTGTAATCGGAGCGGCTCGGAAACACATCTACAGCAGTAACATGATGCAACATACACATTAATGCAGCAGCAATATTAATAGAGAAACATCAGACATAATAGTAAAACACTGCAAGGGAACATTTTATTGCACCAGGAGCTATCTTGGGACTTTTACTGCGACAACGTTGACTTGCCTGTGAATAAAAAATAAACCATAGTGTTGGTGATCTACAGTGTTGTCATTCTTCTTTGAACACCAGCAAGACCGCTAACACCCTATTTCAACAATCACACTCCCTGTAATTGACATAATTAATAGATAGTTTAGCCTCTTATCATCATTTGCTGTGGCCCACTGATGTTAACGATCGTAACTGAAAGGCTGCCTGCCAAACGTAAACATTCAGCCACGTGACATTCAGCCAAACTCTCGCGAGAGTTTTACACAAGACGGATCCTTTCTAGCCATAACCCTCCTCCTCTTCACACACCACACTTTTCGCGGCACACCACACGTACTTACAGCCAATCAGCTCTGAATGATGTGAGATGACGTACAGTGGGGATGGCAGCACTCTGCCCCAATAGAGAGGCGAAGTCCCTCCCCTTCCGGGAGCCTCCAGGGGACCCCGGAAGCGGAAAATTATACATTGAATTCAATGGAGAGAGAAAACGTATCTTTTGATCCCGTTTGAATTGTGCCACACATATGATGTTTGTCAATTTAAAAGAACATTTTGCAAGTCAAAAAAATTAAAATGTGTCGTAAAACTGTGAAGTAACACATTTTTTTGTGTTAAGCCGCTCAGTGAACTACATGTCTCTGGTCCCGCACAATACGCGTCACCAACACAAAGATGACCGTCACGTTGGCACATTTCACCTCATTCTTTCAGAATGAGAATAAAAGTATAAAACGAGGTGAAAATCACTACAAGTCTGGGCATGTTGAGAGCTGTACATACACGAAAGGGGAGTTAGTCGGTTCTGTAAGAGCCAGCATGCGGGACCGGCTTTACAAGGTTTCGGTGAGTAATATGAGTGCAATGTTTAAGGTTAATGTCAGTCAATAAGGAGGAGAATGAAAAAGAAGATGATGAACCACAGACCCGGCATATAATGACTGCAGTGTGCAGGGCTGTGTTAATTTATGTTACTGTTATCAATAGCATTAGTTGACTTAGAAAACCGTCAAGAAAAGAAGTTTAGCGATGTTACGAGTCGACTAGCATAATATGAACCACGGCTGTGATTGACAACCTGGACAGCCAGTCAGAAGCTAGAATGCCAACCTAGAGAGCCAATCAGAACCTAGAACGGGTGTACTGTATACGGGTGTGTATGCTGTGGATAACATTAGTGTTCACAAGAACAAGGTACACTCCCGTGTTTTGTTTTAGTTGCTCTTCAGATTGAAGCGGCCAGTTTTATATCGACTATATGTGTGATCTCCTTTTTACATCTCGTTGTGTAATTTGAGTTTATTTGCTGTGTGTAGATTCAAGGATTTTGGTTATCTTGTCAATTTGTTTGGTTATCTAGGCACAGCTGTGTGTGACTCCCTCTGGTACACTGGTATGTTTTCCTAATGTAGAGAGCATTGATTAATTCATAAACTACACACTGAGTCTAGATCCTGACCAAATCCTTTTTTGTTGATCAAATGTTTTTCAAAAATGTAATACACATTTAAAAAAATACAATGTACAATCACAAGCAATACAACACAAATTACAAAAAATGCAGAAAAAACAAACAACAACAATCAGACAAGAGGACAAAACTATGGAAAAATAAACCCTCCCACCCCCAGATCTGGACCATCCTTGTATTGCTCATTCAATCTATTATAGCATGTTAACAAACATGGTACTTACTTTATTTGTACAGATCTACATGGGAGAGGATGGCGTGATGCAGAGCGCTGTCTGTGGTTGTGCACGGGGGATGTACAAATGCAGCCACGCTGCAGCATTGGCAATATTTGCCATGTGGCAGATCAGCTCCACAGAAGTTGAGTGCCAGTGGAGGAAGCCTGGCACTTCAAAAGTAGTCCAGCCGGTGTCTCAACTCTACCAACAGCAAGAGGAGACATACAACCCACTGGCCAGAGACATCGCCACTGAGGAAGTAGACTTGTTCAGGTCTGCACTGAGGGGCGCAGCGTGGCATGGCATGGCTTTTGTCACCTGAGCCAGAGCTGCAGCCTCAACATCAGGCCATTTTCAACGTGCCGGAGCTGGTGAAGGAGCGTGGGGGTCGGGGGCTTGAGGCAATTCTTGCCTCAATGCGACTGAGCAGAGACCAGCAAGCTGCCATCCAGACAGCCACCGTAGGACAGCGGACAAATCCTCAGTGGCAGTTACACAGGCAGGGCAGGTTGACAGCCAGTAATTTTGGTGCTGTGCTGAGGTCGGGACTTTCATCCACTCCATGCGCGTCCCTCATGAAGAGGGTGCTTGGGGGGTACAATTTAGACGGAGTCATGGCTGTCAACTGGGGAGTTGTAAACGAGGTGTGTTCGGCCAGTTTGTTTGGCCTTTTAAGTGTGACACATATGTCGTGATAAATGCTTCACCTGACCACTGTTCCTAAATAAAAAAGGTTTTCTGCATCGTCAGTCATTTTTTCCAAATAATTACCAATATTTCACAAATTCTTCATGTCAACTTAAGAGCACAGCTGTATGTTGAGTGTCAGCTTTGCTTGGTTCATCTTACTGGGGGGCAGCTACATGGATGTCGGTGCAGTCCACAATCATTTTGCAGTTGAAGGCAGAATGAATTTATTATTGACTCAGAATGAAGCACAACTTCATGGCATACAATACATTGACTTTATTTGCAACTGTGTAAAAAAAATAAAGCATTTATTAGCAAGCAGGACCTGCAGGAACAGAGAATGGTGATGGATGGAGCTGGGAAGAGAGAAGAATAAAGAAAACAGATCAATTTTATTATCGGATATTAAAAATTCAATTTCAAAACAAGTTGCCGCTCCTACAGTTTTCTAGTATGTAAAGATGATTTCACATGACCTATGCAAAATATCACACTCAATACATGTGTCTCTCTGGGGGGTGCATTGTGCCTTTGATGTATATAAATAATATACCATAACCAAATACTATTACGTACAGTGGAAATCAGGTTGCCAGAGCAGGTCAGTCCAGTGTGCATGTTCCTCAGGGTCTCAGCAGTTACAGGTGAGGTAAAGAAAATAAAAGAGAAAAAGGTCAGTAACAACACTTTAAAGTAACAACACTGAATAATTATCTATTTTAATAATTTTCTCTCAGTAATCACTCAACTACTGTCTTTCCAACCAACAGATTGACTCACCCTCACTGTCATCACAATGACACATGTCCAGAAGAATGTCATGCAAAGCTCCCTGCCTGCCTGCCTTCCTTCGACTCTCCCTGAACTGCTTCCTTAGCACCCGGTGGAGGGCGCAGTAGGCCACTCTTCAAATGTTTCACGAAATACTTACCATGATGACTACTCTTACTGTTTAACATTTTGGTGTACTTCATGTAATAAAATAATAACTTAATGGTAAGGCTACTAAAAATGACAAGGCTAAGTAATGTAATGCTAACTAACGTGCTCGCTACTCGTCGCTACTAGCTAGGTAGCTAACGTGACTATGTTCCATGCACAACATGTATATTACCTATGATATTACCTGATATGTCTGATCCAGCGACTCCTGGTCCTTTCATAAGAGGGGAAGCGATAGAACGAGCAAGTGGTATGATCACTTTTGTGATTAAAACATGGTACAAAGCACTCAGGCATCTTGTAAAAGTGAATTTATTGGAGCAATCTCTTATATTTATTGGAGGGAATAAATCAGTTATGAAATCTTCTTCTTCGCTTTAATTACGAGTCGCAACCACTTGGAGCATTATCGCCTGTGACATCACATGCTCGACCCAGAATGGGATTTGGGATTTGTAGTCTTTGTAGTCGCGTATTTTTCATAGTCTTATATTTCAACAGTTTTACGACAAAATGTGACTTTTTTGACATGGAAATGATTGTTTAAGATTGACAAACATCATATGTGTAGTTCGTGGCACAATTCAAACGGGATCAAAAGATACATTTTCTCTCTCCATTGAATTCAATGTATAATTTTTCGCTTCCGGGGTCCCATGGACCGGAAGTAGATGGGCGTGACTTCGCCTCTCTATGGTCATTATTTTTTTGCCACACATATTAAATAGGACAATACTCTGAGCATGCGCAGTGTAGTTTTTACAGTCACCGTTCACTTAGACAGGGAGAGGGAGGGCATGATTGGGTTTTGTCCCACATGCAGTGCTTGAATTGGAATAAAAAAGGTGCCAGTACTCTAAATCAGCAACAAGTATTTGGCACAAAGTCATAGTATATCCTATAATGCTGGTGGGTTTGTCTCTTTACTGTATATTTTAGAAAGGCTCACTGTACTTAAACAAAATGACTCAGGGTGCATCTGAGATTAGAGGGGGTGCAGTGGTAAAGTGCTATTTTTATAAGTGGGGAGTGGACCTGACACCCTCTAGTCTAGGGGGGTCCGGGGGTATGCTCCCCAAGGAACATTTTAAAAAATATATATATATTATATACAATATATACGTACAGTGCTTGAATTGGGCCGGTACTCACCGGTACGCAGTACCGGCACTTCTGATTTTTACCCATGTGGTACCGGCACTTCTTACTGAGTACCGGCAAGGTGCCGGTACTCAGTAAAATGCCGGTACTCAGCCGCCGGCAATATACGTATATATTGTAAACGCAACGCAGCGCAAATGTGGGTCTGACTCTGCCTCACAGAGTAGACTGGCTGTCTACATGACGTGGCCTGCCGACATTGCCACTTTCATACAGATCATACTAATGCCCTCGATTGGTCTCTGTGTGTCATTCAAGCTCGGGAGGGTGCGTGTTGGTGTATGTCTGGCGCGAGCGAGAGAGAAAGCGCGCGCACCGGTTACGTGTATTGTTGTTAGCATCTGGTGCTAGCTAGCTGCGCTAACGGATATAAGGAGCTACAGCTCTGGTGAGGTAAATTACTCTCTGAGTCTTTAGATAGTTAACTTAGTTTAAGTTATCTCAGTGGGTCTCAAACGGTTCGGTCAACATTTATGTAAACACATATTTCCATTTCAGGGGGTAGTGATTAGTAAAATATGCATGAATAATACAAACAAAATGTTAACTAGGTGAAAAAAGGTAAGATAAACTTGTTGAGAGCTAAAACTAGTCTTTGCTGTTGCCTCAAAGAGGAGCAGGGGGGAGAGGAGGGAGACAGGAGAGGCCGATTCAGGAGCCCAGACACACTCACAACTATAAATGAACCAAAAACAAATAAATAAACAAGTTTCAATGTTTTTTCATATTGGATATTGTATGTTATTGGTTATGGCCATGTACTTATGATTTTATGATTATTTAAATGTATACATTTTTGTTTCATATGGGTGTAGTCTCTTTATTTCCCCCTCAAAATGCACCAGATTCATGCATTTAAGTCCAACATTTAAAAAAAAATCTTACCGGGGGAGCATGCCCCCGGACCCCCCTATAGGATCTGAGGCCCAGCCCCACTGTTCCCAAATAGATTTGCAATTTTTTTTAAATAGTAACCCATCTCCATATGTTTCTTTTTGGGTCGTAGATTTAAACTAGAGGGCTATCACTTTGTGCAGCAACGCTACTGACAAATAAATCCAGCAAAATGGCACAAAAAACTGGTAGTGGCCTCAGGGACGAGGAGTCATTTAACCAGCCAGTAGGAGTCAAGCTTTACTTTCTTTTATATCCATAAAGAAAAAGTAAATCTGTTTACAGTTGTTTCCTTATGGATGTTGAGAGGTATCCATATATCTCTTCATTTTGCTCTCAAAGTGCACCAGATTGATGCATCTAACTTCAATATTTTAAAAAAAATGTTCCCGGGGGAGCATGCCCCCGGACCCCCCTAGACTAGAGGGTGTCAGGTCCACTCCCCACTTATAAAAATAGCACTTTACCACTGCACCCCCTCTAATCTCAGATGCACCCTGAGTCATTTTGTTTAAGTACAGTGAGCCTTTCTAAAATATACAGTAAAGAGACAAACCCACCAGCATTATAGGATATACTCTGACTTTGTGCCAAATACTTGTTGCTGATTTAGAGTACTGGCACCTTTTTTATTCCAATTCAAGCACTGTATACGTATATTGCCGGCGGCTGAGTACCGGCATTTTACTGAGTACCGGCACCTTGCCGGTACTCAGTAAGAAGTGCCGGTACCACATGGGTAAAAATCAGAAGTGCCGGTACTGCGTACCGGTGAGTACCGGCCCAATTTAAGCACTGCCCACATGGCTCTAAACAGCTCAAAAGGCACACACTGTAGACACTAATTAGAAAAACACAGACTAAAACAGCAATGTACAGACGAATCAGATGATTAAACATGATCTTAAAATATATTTTATATATTTTTTTATTTTTTTGTAATCATTATTTTTAATACTTTCTGCTGACACTAGGTGGGTTTGTGCCCCCACCTGCCCCTAATGACCAGTCGCCACTGATGATCACAGCATGATAGGTTTAGTATGATTATTCTGCCCTTACAGTGCGTATCCATATGCGCAAGCTAGACAGTTAGCTAACATTTAAAAGTCCTCCAATAAAGATGCAAGCTTTTCTTTCTTCACTTTACTGTTCTTCTTTTACTTTGTAAAACTGTAACAATACAGAAATACAACACATATAAGTATGCAGGCTTTACATAACATATAAGTAGCACTGTACAAACGACACACATACTACGATTAGGAATTAGCTATCATTAACATCACTATTAGCTAGAAATAGCACAGATCACCATTAGCTAAATTAGCACACATTAAACTAGCTTCAGACCAAAAGTTACAAACTTCAAACATTCTGCACATAACGCATCCAAATTGCATATGAATAACTCACAGACAAATAGTCTCCAAGGCTCAAGCATCACAGACACAAACACAGTTTACATGACGTCTCTGCTCCATGTGTTGATCTGGTTGATCTCCGTGCTCAGTTTACAAAGATCCTTGCAAAGCAGAGAGCGCTCACTCTGACACGCCCCCAGCAAACCAACAAAACCAAGGAGCTCTCACTGTGAGCCAAAAAACATGTCCCAACTCTATAAACATAGAAATAGGAAGCACAATGATTATAATGTTGTAAAGAGAGAAGGTAAAAACCCTGTATGAGTTTGGACCTATTTTTCTTCAAATAGACTGATCCCACCTTTTGGATTGGGACAACTTAAAAGACATCTGCGCTCTCCTCTTCTACTTCAAAGGTAAGATTGCACCGTGCCACACTCACACGTAGGTAGGGCCACACCCATACTTGCCAACCCTCCCGATTTTCGCGGGAGACTCCCGATTTCATTGCCCTCTCCCGGTTTCCTGCCGGGGTCATATTTCTCCCGATTTCTGACTAAATCCGATTTACTCAGGACTGTTTCCACTCGGACTTTAATACAGCTACACCATTGTTTGGTTTCTTTAGTAGCGCGTGCAACTGAAATTCTGAGAGGGTGAGGCAGATAGTCACAGAAAACAGAACAAGAATCAACAACTCTACCCTCTGCTCACTCCTTTCCTATAATACAGGTCCAGCCCACACATATGCTCCATCAAGACAGTGCACTTACAACTACAGTGAGCATGTTAATGTTAATCTAGTTCTTCAGGGAGTTAATAGAGGTGAGATCTTGCTGACGTTGGTGGATCTGAGCCAAGCAGTAAACTTACATAGACTCAATAACTTCGGTTAGGTCAATTAGTAGGTCTGAGTAATTTCCCGAAATAAATTATCAGCTCCTCCCGACTCTTACATGGCGCCCAACTGTGGGACTCTTTGAGAAGTCATACTTTCACAGAGTCAAACTACAAGAACCAAAACGGCCTAGTGACAACGGTCGATGAGTACAAATCAGCGAAATACAGGCTGCAAGTCTTGTTAAAATACCTACCAAAATCCTAGAATATATATTTAAACCTGAAAGTGTAGTAATTTAAATTGATACTATTGCACCGGACTGAGGGTTATATTATATCGGATATTGCTGTCTGTTAAAGAAGCTAAAGTAGGCTCTTCTTCCCCTAGCCAAACTGGGAAGCCTCAGTGGTCCCTAATGCACAGGTTTGGTGGCTAGTAGTTATTAGTGAAGTCAGCCATAGGAGCACTGCTCAGTACCTGTCCAATTACTTTGAAACTTATAGGTAGGACTTGACAAAGAGCTGCGGTTAGAACTTTTGCGTTAAAACATAACGTGGTGAAGAGTTAATAGGATATTTAATAAAGATAAACATAGGTCTAAAGGGTACCTATGCTGTTGGAAAAGCTCGAAGCTCGATATATAACCCTCTTAGTTGAGGTATCCGCATGCACTAGCTGAATCCAGGAGAGTAACCTAGAACCAAGTGACGGTATAGTCGGACTGATCCTCCGGTGTGAGTAATAGCCTAGGAACTTGCATGTGTATAAAAGAGTGAACTTAAACCCTTAAAAAATGGCGGATGAGGTAGAACGCAGTTTTTTATCAGCTCCTCCCGACTCTTACACATGCTTTCAGTTCATGGCTCAGTGGGGGGGAGCAGACCCATGTGAGACAGTATCAACGGCTGTAATGTTCGTGTGCCTCCTGACTCTTTGGAGGAGGGGCGGCAGTTTGAGGAGCGTCATTCTCTCTGGGAGCAGGAAATGGTGTCCATTCTCGGACCAGACCATTAATGTCATGTAGAGCAGCCATAGCATCTCTGTGACTACACTTAGCCGGACTGTAGAACTGGGTGACTTTTAGTGAAGCCGTCCAAGGCCATGGACAAAATGGAACCACGTACTAACAAAAGGGACACAAGGTCATCAATGTCTCTCTTTACCTTTGGCCTAATTGTAAAACAAATTAGTGGAACAAATGTGGAACACTAATCCATCATCATGTGAAATGTAGAGTTAATCTAAATAATTACTTATGGGTTGAAGTCAAATTAACATTAACATTAGAACTAAAGTCAGTCAAAATTGGAAGTGCACGGTTCAGAATCTAATAAATACACAATTTTCCCAGCTCTGTAATGAAAAGGATAACAAGATTAGGTAAAGGAGTGTTAAAACACCCAAACATGCACACGTATCTTATTCTAGAGATTAGAGGACAGGTCTAATGATGTGACCAAAATTATCAAGTCAAAGTTATTTTATTTGATGTACCCCATTTAATTTAATAATTAATCTTGAATTACTAATAACTCTAAAGAAGGCAACAATTTACAATGTGTATAAGGTGAATACTTATCAAAAGTGTGTGTGTGTGTGTGTGTGTGTGTGTGTGTGTGTGTGTGTGTGTGCGTGCGTGCGTGTGTGTGTGTGTGTGTGTATATATGTGTGTGTGTATATATATATGTGTGTGTGGGTGTGTGTTGTAGGAGCAAACACAGTGGTGGTGGTGGCTTAAAGCCCACCTCCGCTCCGCGCCGTCCGTTAGATGAGCCTGGTCAGATTGATAAAAGAAGGAGTTCAAAACACCGGAATAAAAGTTATAACAATAATCTGATTTTAACGGTAAAAAAACAACAATACAAAATACAGAGTACCCCGTAACAGAACACTCCGGGCTCCCCGCTCTACTGCCGTGCGATACAGATATCGGGACCAGCCAGTCAGAAACAGGGGGCATCGTGCATGAATAAACATCAGTATCCATAGACATATTTGGGGGCAGAGTTGTGTCGGCTGCTCCGCCCCCCCCCAAATCTCCAATTGGTCGATTTCACTCCTAAGCGAAACAGAGAGTCCGTGGGGAGGAGTTGTATTGTGAATACTTCACAAGGCATTTACTAATGTATTTTGAAGAACACATAACAAGAACACAAGTCCAGTTTTGTTTTGTTTCTAGATTAAATTGTCCATTAAAAAACTTTTCAGCTTAGGTCTAGCTTTAGACTTTGATAGTAAAAGAGTATTTAGGCTTATTTTTGTATATCTGACATTTTTTTAATATGTTGGCTATTCACTAGATAGAGAGATGGCATTACTCTCCATTTGTGAAGAACATTTCTGAAGATTAAATATTTGTTTCATTTCTAATATTCCTATTTAAGACATAATTTTAGAGTAACAAGGCTGATGCTGAAATTGGAAAATGTGGTAGTGGTTTGCATGATGTAAACAAAAAAAGGTTTTGTTTGTTCAACCACCAGTTAAATCTGAAACACTAATAATGATTGATTTGGCTAAAGCTTAGTTTAACATCCTGATGTAACATTATGAGGTATGTTGACTTCTAAGGGTAAACAAATTGATAAAATGGATTATTATTATTATTGTTTAATTTGGAATATTAATTCAAAAGGCAGTTTTCTGCAGGTTCACTTAAGAATGCCTTGCATGAACATTTGTCAGGTATTGTGTTTCCTAGGGGCGGCAGTGGCGGTTCTACGGGGTGGCACGGGGTGGCAGCTGCCACCTCAGAAAAATGCCTTGCCACCCCAGCTGCCACCCCATTTGGCAGCTTTGTTTTGAAAGAAAAGTTGTGGCTCATCGGACATTTATGAGAGAAAATCTCTAATGTCCGAGTGCAAGTGAATGCAGCACAAGACGCAAGCCTTGTAACTCCTCCCCCCCCCTGGCGTGAGCTTGGAAATATGATTGGCGGCGATCTCATTTGAACGGGAGGACAGCGCAAAACGAGAAGCATTTCGGATACAAGTCGACAGAAGGAATGAGGTATTTGCGGTCAGGGTATGGCTGGGGTAGGCTACAGCCGTACTAATAAATGGCTTAGCCCCACCATGAAAAATGATGTTAAAGTAAGCAAAATAAAGTCTGCCAACTCGCACGGAGTAAATTGCACAGACAGCAGTTAGTAAGATTGATTTCAGTAGCCACTTGTCTGGAAATAACGAAGATTAGAAACGGTTTTGAAAACTTTTGTCACGTAGTGATCGTCTTCTTAATAGAACATCTTTGATAATGTCTTCTGGACAATCAGAATCACGATAACGGCGTGGTGTTGTTGCAGGAAGTCCCGACGGAGAATACTTTTGCTGTAGTACATCTCGATATACATCGGTACAACTATAAGACCCTACGGTTTGATGATTGATAGGTGTGTGGACTGTCTTTCATTTTGACACACAGAACAATGGGGGCTATCCACCCTTCTCCACAATGTAAAGTAATTCACACAGCCTCTTCCCTCTCCTCTCTGTGAGGAGCAGCAGGTTCAGCTTTCAGAACAAAGTAACAAAAAAATAAAATTACATTCATTTTATTAAATACCTCGTGTATTAATATATATTTCTTTATTTTTCTTCTTAAGAGAGCACCAGAATGTGTATTTGATGTTAGTATTTTAAAAAATCTCCTGGGGGAGAATCCCCCCAGACCCCCCTGCAGGGGTTGGGTTTTCAACTCTTTCACCTGTGGGGAAATTGCAGGATTGGCTCCAGGTCGCCCTTTTTATTTACTACAAGACAAATGTGCCTTTTTATTTCATACAGTTCAATTTGGATTGAGACAGGGAAATAATATAAACCTCACGCGTGGCGTTTCACTGTCAAGGGGAGCCTGTGTGTTATTACATTGCAAATACTGACTTGAGCCCCACCACTGTATGGGTTAGCCCTACCATAGATTACCCAACACAAATACTCTGGCGCCGCAACTGCTTGCGGTCTACTATGACAAAGAAGAGCCTGTCAAGTTTGACTGTACTCAGCATTGAATCAAAACGCACCATAGCTTTAAATGTTTTGCTGATCAAGATGGTAATCGCCACATTCAGCTGTTATAGGCATGCCAACTTGATGCTCTGCTCACGGATGAGTCGATGAGAATAATAAACTGTTAAGATGATGACCTTACATGTGTAAATATATGTTTCTTCTTTGTGAGGGTCTGCCCCCAAAAAACAGTTTCAAGTCCTGAGAAAGTCAAATAAGACGGTGTGTAAAACTTCACTGCCCAGCCAAAAACAAGTAACCACTTTGATTTAACTAGGCCAGTAGGTACGGGCATTCCACTGGATAATAACTGCAGCGATGTATGTTTTAGCTGAATACACAGTTTTTTTAAACCCTAACTGATGCAGTTAGTCATTTCTTTAATGTTTGTTCTTTCTGATGTAAAGTCAAGGTTGTAACTGTTTGCAATGAAGTTGTTGGGCGCTGAACTGTTCCTTTGATTCTTTTGAATTATGATAGTAATTACTGGTCTTTCAAATTTGAAGGAGGATGAGCAAGCATCTTGAGGAACGTTCATCATTAACAAAAAATATAGTTTATTTAATAATAACACTGAAGATGTGAATCATAACAGTGATTGACAGCTGATAGGAATAATATGATTGTTAATATTATCATATTCATAAAGACACACATTGATGAGACAGTTAATTAATGTATTTATTGCAGCAGTCTGCATATTTGGTACCCCTGCTGGTCTAAGAGTTAAACCAACTCATTCAGTTAAAATTCATTAAATTACATGTGCCACCTTATATATTTATATTTAAGGCTTTACTGATGTGCCACAATAATCTCACCTAATGTTATTGAGTTAAAATATCAATATTGTGGCTTTCCAAGTTAACATTGATTGATATGACTGCGATTAAATCAGAATATACTTCTGCCAGGGGATGCCACCCCTCAAATTCTCCTGCCACCCTCTTGCCACCCCATGAATATTTGTCTAGATCCGCCCCTGAGGGGCGGTATATTAATAAAGTGTATTGATAATTTGTTTGTTAAACATCTGAAGAAAATGGTGCTGCGAACACGAGAAAAACTTTGTTGCATTGGTTGACATCAACACAATGATGTCACTAGTACAACTCCAGCTAGTAGAATATTCAAGTCTCTGCAGAGCACGACACATGGCCAAAAGACTGAGACCAATGACCTTTGAACCTGACTGACAGAGTGAGTGTGAACGAATGTCTGCATGTGATCAGTGCAGCTGCATGATTCTAAAAAAAATAACTAACCGAGCATGTCTTTGGACTAACATATTATTTTGGAGCTCCAAGGGAAACATAGGTTTCCTAAAAATTCTGCAAAAGGGGGAAACCACAGGTGACCCGTTCTACTTGATTTTAATCCATCCCACAGGCAGTGGCGGTTTGCAAATGTAAAACTCAAACTAAAGTCTGAAGATTCTGTTTCTTTTAGGACTGAAGGACGGAGAGAAACACTTATTTTCCCTGGAGTGTTTACTGTGAAAAATAATGGATGTACTTTTGTGAATGATGTTTGGTATTTTCTTATAACCACTGGTTACCTGAAGGTTTTCTTCCCATACAGGATTTTGTTACACATGTGTACATGTGTAAAAAGGGGGAGTGTGGGATTTTTTCAAGTTCAATCTGACCATTGATTGACAGTTTTAGATTTGACCTGCTCCAGATCTGGGGATAAGATACTGTTTGATGAATGTTGACATGTTTGTAATATTGATTGAGTTATAACAGGTAACACAGATGCAGAATCAGTGGCCAAGGGGCTACTGTGAGAGGTAATTCCAGAATGAGAATGAGAAGGTGAACTGTGATAATGAAAACAATTTTGTAATATTTCACCAGGTATTAAAGTAACTGAGGTTTGAAATGTAGAAAGAACATATTACAGTTCAGCTAAAACATAGTAATGTAATGAGATATAATTTAATTTAGACAACATCTTGTAACTAGCCTGGTAAAGAAGTAAAAGCCATGGACTGTTTAGATCATTATGGGGATGTACATTTAATTTAAATTCATAATAGAAAGACATTTGATGACAGTATGTTGGATTTCTGTATTCATTTTTCAGCTTGATAATATCTAAGCACTGACAGGTAGAAGCAGTATCACCAGGAAATTATTCACTTTGTCAGTATCATGGTTTTAGTTGTTTTTTAATCCATAACATTAGTGTGTTTCTTTACCAGAGACATTAGCAGTTCATATTATATTTAGATTTTAAATAGGATCTCAAGGATTTCATTTAAAATAACACAGATGCTTGTCAGAAATTCAGAGCTATTCAAATATGTTATTTAGTTCACCTGAAGATGTTGGGGTTTATTTTGTTGACACAGGCCAAGTATTAGGATTCTGAAGGGGCACTGGCAGATAGGAGGTCTGCAACTAATTTAGAAAACCTGTTCACAGACAGCTGTTGTTTTAAGACACCCCACCAACCGGCTCTAAGCGGCCTACCAGTGGTGGGTCGAACACCTGAGGTCCCAGGAGCCCTGAGCGTAGACTTGAGGGGTGGGTATCAGATTTCTCCACACAGGTTCCTGACGCCAAAAGGGGGACCCGAGGAGCAGGAGGCCGACACAGCGGAGTTCGTCTGGCTGAAGGTCGTCAGGCCTACGTGGCTCAACCCCAGGTTCTCCAGCCTCTACAGAGTGACCCAGAGGACATCTCATACCGTCCGCCTAGGAGAAAAGGGGGACATCTGGTACTACTGGAGCCAGTGTACGGCGAGGAAATCACCTGGAAGGACCCAGACACATCAGGACGGACCTGGTTATCGTCAACGAAGACATCCCTACAGCAGATGACTTGGAAGCTGTCATCAGTGGACTGGAGGAGAAGGACCTCGCGGACATCCCTACAGCAGACGACTCGGAAGCAGCTGTCGGCAGGCTGGGGGACTTCTCGAGGCAGCAGAGGAGTCTACTTCTCTCTGATCAGATTAATCAGTTCCACCTTTGAAGGAAAGGCCGCATCTCCCCCTCCCTATCAGCTGCCCTTGTTGGCGTATTCCTTTGAGGTGGAGGGGGGCCCTGAGGATTCAACAACACGCAAGGATGCTGCTTTCTGGCACTCAGGCAACCACTCTGATAGTTCCTTCACTGACACGAGAAACTGTTATGAGGAGCTGTTCCCAAATGTTTGAAGTGCTCTAAATCCCAGCTTCTGATGGATGTATATACTTTTGGGGAGCAGACACAGTGGCAAGGAATGATAGTAGTTATGTTTCAAATGTCTTATGTGAATTGATCTTTGATTGTAGATCAAAAGGGGGATTTGTGATATAATTATTTTAATGTCACCTTATATATTTGTGTGTGTTAAATTTGAAAGTACATTTTTACTCTTTAAATAATAGAGAGGCTTTTCATATATTCCTGAAACAATGTCCCACTACTTAGTAATAATAAATTAAAGCAATAGTCTTTTCTTCCACTTTTTATGTGTAATCAAAAGGGTGGTTTTATGACCTTTGACATCTGCTTTGCAGTTCCCAGCAAGGGAGGGGCCCTGAGTCTCTAGCTTCCTCTGCTAATTGCTAAAACCCATATTGATTAGCCCAAAGGGAGATGTGCCTCAGATATAAGACAGTTCAAGCCTTGTAGAATTAATGATTTATCTCCTACAGACCCCTAAAGAGGCCTTGAGAATTGAGTCAAACAGTTACCGAGGCCATAGTCTTTTGTTCTCATTGATGTCTGTATTCATTCCAGTAAAACGGACTTCGAGATGAAAGGAAGTTCTAATAGGGCCTTAAGCTACCAGAACAATTAAACTTCTGTTAATCAACCAAAACTCATGACTGTCAGGGGACAGGACATTTGGACCTATAACAAGGGTCACTTCATAGAGAATATGTGTGTGTATTCCTTACTGTGATCATTTGTCCTGTATAATCATTTATCAACTATTCCTGTATTGGTGTTTTATTTGATTTCTCTGTTTTTATTCTTTCATGTGTGGGTACTAAATGGCTACAAACATTGTGGAGAAATTAGCTTAAACATGTTTTATTACTCTATAGGAAATGGAAGCAGCTTTTACGACAGGGACGAGAGAGCTGGGGGAGGGGACACTCTTCTTAAGATTTTCAGCATGTGAATTATCAGGGAAATCTACTTGTTTTAAATAGATGTGTGTGGTTGGTTGCTTTGTATTAATAATAACAGTATGTGTAAAGGAAGCTGGAAATATGCAATGTGAAACCTTTTATTTGAAATAAGGATTCTGCAGTGAATATTCTTAAAGAACAATAGCTCAAGTGTCTGGAAGAGCTGCAGGCTAAATGAGTGTGCGGTACTTTTTTACTGCTTGAGATCAGAGCTGATGTTTTCCTCTTGTTATTATTGTTTGAGGTTAAGGTAACTCACATGTGTTATTTGTAAGGGGGGGGGGCAGCCGCATAGCTCCTCCTGGGGTTTTTGGATATAAGCCTGTGTTTTCTTTAGACCGGTCTCTTCTTTTCTTCAAACTGACCAGATCCGTAAGATTGGAGGAAGAGCAGGAAGTACTTCCTTTGTATTTGTATTGTTACTTTGTGTCATTAAAACAAGATTATTGTTTAACTTGCTGTTACGACCCCCTCCACTCCACTAGAGGTCTCTGTCTTTGTGTTCTGCTTGTTGGCTCTTGTTTGTGTTTCAGGTGATCAACCTGATGAGCCACACCTGGGCCGTCAACATATAAGGCCAACACCAACCCATACTGCGGTCTCACTCTTCTGTTGGACACGGCCGCGTCTTTGTTCTGCACATTTTCACACACCCATACACACAATCATTACTGATAACTGACTTCCACATTTATTAGGTTTCTTTGAAGACCTTTGGTTTTTGTGGTATTGCAAATAAATATACTTTTTGTTACACTTAACTTGTCTAGTCTCCCATCTTTGTTGCAGCCTATGAGCCAGGCCGTAACAAATGGGGGCGTGTCCGGGATACTTTTAATAGAATTCCTGGGGTTATAGGTGGTTTTGTTATAGCAACAAACACATTTTGTAATACGTGTGGGCAGTACACCCGAGAATGGCAGCCTTCGCCTTAGAGTCGTTCTTAGTTTGGCCGTCCTATGAGGAGCTGGACCGGTGTAAAAAGGACGATTTGATAGAAATAGCGCGGCACTTCAGTCTTGTGGTGAGTCGGCAGATGTTAAAGGAAGAGTTGAAGGCATTGGTGGGGGATGAGATGGTGAGAAGGGAATTACTAGTACTGGCTGTGCCCGCTGAGCTCCCAGGGTCTAACGCCTTAACTGAAGACCCGTTTTAGTCAGAGGCAGGCGGCGGAGTTTACATTTAGCCAAGAAAAGAGTGATGGCAGCGAGGGGGGCGAGCCGTGTGAAGCACTGCTCAGGCCGCCTCGTAAATGTCCACCCTCTCCGGTTGGTAGTACAGATTCCCGGGAAGGGAATAAACTTAAAGTCTGCCTCGCCCGACTTCAGTTGGAAGCAAAAGACAGGCAACAAGACAGGCAACTTCAGTTAGAGGCAAAAGACAGGGAGCAAGACAGGCAGTTTCAGTTGGAGGCAAAAAGAATCGAAGCAGATAAGGAAGTCCGGATACGGCGGATGGAGCTAGACTCCGAACTGCACGCATCTGGTGTTATTTGCAATCCTAGAGAAAGCTTTTCACTTCCTTCTCGTCCACCTGCCTTCAATGTAGGGAAAAATGTAGCATTAGTGCCGGTTTTCCTCGAGACTGAAGTGGATGCGTATTTTTGTGCGTTTTAACACATTGCAGCGGCACTACATTGGCCGGCTGAAGCCTGGGCGCTGTTAGTACGGTGTAAGCTTCACGGGAGAGCTCAAGAGGCAGTTTCTGCTCTTTCGTTAGAGGACAGCTTAAGTTACGACCTGGTGAAGCGTGCCATACTTAGGGTGTACGAGCTAGTTCCCGAAGCCTACCGGCAGAAGTTCAGGAACCATAGAAAGGGTTCTAATCAAACCAATGTTGAGTTTGCCAGGGAGAAAGGGATGTTATTTACAAAGTGGATTGACTCGTGTAACGCTGCAGAGTACTCTGTTTTGAAAGAATTAATTCTCATGGAAGAATTTAAAAGGGGGTTGCCTGACCGCATTGTGGGATACATAAACGAACAGAAAGTACAGTCTCTCTCCGCAGCTGCTGTACTGGCTGACGAATATGTGTTGATGCATAAAACTGTGTTTTCCCCTGTCGCTACTGAGAGGTCACACAGTGTGTCTGCTGCACCATCTGAGCCGGGGAATGTGTATAGGGTAACAAGAGAGGAGAGAGAGTGCCACTATTGTCATCAGTTTGGACATGTTATTGCTAACTGCATGATTCGTAAACGTAAGGAGCAACCACCAAGTCTGACCCGGCCGAAAGGCATTGGTTTAATTAATGCGGAGTCACCCAATATTCCTCCCTCCGACCATGATGAAGAAATAGATCCCTGCTTTAAGCCTTTTGTGTTTGAGGGATTGATATCGTTAACAGGTGAGTCGGATGATCAGAGACCCATCCGCATCCTACGAGACACTGGAGGTTCCCAGTCGGTGATTGTTGCATCTGCCCTGCCATTCTCCGACCAATCAGCGTGTGGGTATGGATCAATATTATGTGGCATTGAAATGGGTTATGTGCCCCGGCCCGTACACAATGTACATGTACAATCTAAATTAATTACTGGATTTTTCCCTGTTGCTGTGTGCCCAGCATTACCCATACGTGGTATAGTTTTCCTAATGGGAAATGACATTGCAGGAGGTAAGGTAACTCCTGCGCTTGAAATATTGGATTCTCCGCAGGCTGTACTGCCTGAGGTAACAAATGCCCACATTTTCCCCATTTGTGCTGTCACCCGTGCGCAGGCGCGTAAGAGTGACTCAGATGTGTCTCTAAATGATACTATGTTTGGGACACTGTTTACAGATGACAAGATGCCGGAGAAAAGATCAGAAGTTGTGGTTTCCCTTTCCCCTGCTGTGGCTACTGCGCCAGCGCAACCTGCCAGCCCAGTTGTTAACGGTTCGACACTCCCGGTAACCCGAGAGCGTTTACTCGCTGCGCAGAGGGCTGATCCGACGCTTGCGAAGTGTTTCGAGCAGGTGGTGAGTAATAGCAAAGCAAGGGGTGAGAAGGTAGCTTATGTGCTGGATAAGGAGATATTAGTGCGCCAATGGTCCCTCACTGCTACGGCTGAGGCTGACTGGAGTGTAGCGCATCAGGTAGTTGTGCCGGCGCCATACCGTCAACATGTACTATCTGTAGCGCATGAGAGTAAATGGTCGGGACACTTGGGCGTGACTAAAACTTATGAGATCGTTCTCAAACATTTCTTTTGGCCAGGTTTAAAGAAGGATGTCTCTAGCTTTTGCCGCTGCTGTCATGTGTGCCAGGTTGTCGGTAAGCCTAACCAAAAAATTCCGCAAGCTCCATTACATCCCATACCGGCTATAGGTGAGCCCTTTGACAGGGTGTTGATAGATTGTGTTGTCCCTTTACCGCGTACAAAAACGGGCCAACAGTATTTGCTCACCATTATGTGTACGTCTACTCGTTTTCCTGAAGCTATTCCGCTGCGTAGTATTACTTCCGCCGCTATAGTTAAGGCGTTGACAAAATTCTTTTCCACATTTGGAATACCGCGGGTAATTCAGAGTGACCAAGGGACACATTTTAAATCCAAATTGTTCAAACAGGTCCTCCAAACACTACAAGTGAAACATGTTATTTCCAGCGCGTATCAACCAGAGTCGCAAGGTGCGTTGGAACGGTGGCATCAGACCCTAAAAAGCATGCTGCGGAAGTACTGTATGGAAACGGAAAAAAACTGGGATGAGGGAATTCCCTTCGTCTTGTTCGCAGCTCGTGAAGCTGTTCAGGAATCGTTAGGATTCAGCCCCGCGGAGCTCGTTTTCGGCCATACGCCCCGCGGCCCCCTTAAAATCTTACATGATCAGTTTCTCTCGGCTGATACTCCTCCAGATAAGAACGTATTGGATTACGTTAGTCAGTTTCGTGAGCGCCTGCACCGGGCAAATTCACTCGCTAGAGAGTCGCTCTCCGCTTCACAGGCTGTCATGAAGCGTAATTATGACCGTGCCGCTGTTCCTAGGCATTTTGAGATAGGGGAAAAGGTTCTTGCATTATTGCCTATCCCTGGCACTGCGCTCTCCGCTAAATTCCTCGGGCCGTACGAAATCCGTGACTGTCTTAGTGACACCGATTATGTTATTTGCACTCCGGAGAGACGACGTAAAATGCGCGTTTGCCATGTTAACATGTTGAAGCGTTATCATTCGCGCATCGCTGCTGACAGCCAGTCTGGGGGGTTGGTTAATCAAAGAGTAGCTGCTTCCGCATTAATTGTTACAGATAGTTCCGGCCCATCTGATGACGGTTTGGTGATGCGTTCCCATCACCAGCCGGGTGCCCGGTTATGTAACTCCGAGATGATAGAGACGCTGCCCACTACGTTAAGTCATCTGCAGGCGGAGCAGCAGCATGACATAACCCAGTTAGTGGCTCAATTCCCTTGCCTTTTTCAGGATGTCCCGACACAACCTAATGTGATAACGCATGACATCGATGTAAAAGGTGCTAGGCCGATTAAGCAGCACCCGTACCGTGCAAATCCGACCAAGCGTGCCCTTATGAAACAGGAGGCGGAATATCTGGTATCTAATGGCTTAGCTACACAGAGCTCTAGTCCATGGTGCTCCCCGTGCCTAGTAGAGGCTAAATCTGACGGTTCTCCGCGCTTTATCACGGACTACCATAAAGTGAACGCTGTTACGGTGTCCGATGGCTATCCATTGCCGAGAATGGAGGACTGCATCGACAATTTAGGTTCCGCCAAATACGTCAGTAAATTGGATTTGCTTAAAGGTTATTGGCAGGTACCTTTAACAGACCGTGCTTCGAAAATCTCCGCCTTCGCTACGCCTGACTGTTTCCTACAGTACACCGTCATGGCTTTCGGTATGTGTAACGCTCCTGCCACCTTTTAGAGACTGGTGAATACTGTATTATCAGGAATAAGTAACTGTAATGCGTATTTAGATGATCTCATTGTGTACACTCCCACCTGCGAGATGCACATGCAGATATTGGGTCAGGTATTCACCCGCCTCGCACAAGCATCTCTTACATTGAATCTGGCCAAATGTGAGTTTGGGAAAGCTACTGTCACCTACTTAGGGAAGCAGGTTGGGCAAGGCCGAGTCCGACCAGTGGAAGCTAAGGTTGCTGCGGTGACTGAATGTGCAGTGCCCGGCACCAGGAGTGACCTCCGCCGTTTTCTCGGCATGGCAGGCTACTACCGCAGTTTCTGCCGCAACTTTTCCACTGTAGCCCAACCGCTAACTAATTTGATAAGTCCCAAGGCGGACTACGTTTGGACCCCTGAGTGCCAATATGCATTTGAGTGCGTAAAAACACTCTTAAATCACGCTCCTGTGCTTGCTGCTCCCGATCTTGCTAAGCCCTTTACACTAGAGGTGGATGCCAGTGCAGTGGGGGCCGGTGCTGTTTTACTGCAGGAGGATGCGGATGGAGTGAATCATCCTGTCTGCTATTTCTCCCGTAAGTTCAACAAACATCAGGTCCGGTACTCTACAATTGAAAAGGAGACCCTTGCTTTGTTGTTAGCTCTCCAGCACTTGGAAGTTTATGTCGGATCCAGTTCTTTGCCAGTTGCAGTGTTTACCGACCATAATCCCATTGTCTTTTTGTCCCGCATGTACAATCACAACCAGCGTCTCATGCGGTGGGCTCTGATCGTCCAAGACTACAACCTGCAGATCCGACACAAAAAGGGTTCAGAGAACGTGTTTGCAGATGCCCTGTCCAGACTGTAGTGATGTGTTCTGTGTTCGTTATGTTGTGGGGTATGGTTAATCAAAAAACCCTGTGGGGTTTTGTCTTAAGGGAGGGGGTGTTACAGCCGCTGCCTTCCTGGGGCTGTCAAGGCTGGTAAACCTGTTTGTGTGTGTGTGTTTGTGTGTACACCTGAGCGGCGCAGTTCCTCCGACGTCCCGCCCTCGCTGCATCCGAAGAGGTGATTGGATGAGATGTCATCCAATCCCCGCCCTTTCCGGCACATCTCCCGGGGGGAGGAGTACAAAGGCTGGGAACGGAGATCATTCTGGAGGCTCTGTGTAGGGAGACAGACGCCTCTAGCCTCGCGATACTTACGTTGTGTGTTTATACTATTAGCTCCCCCTGTAATCTGCAGATACTTAGAGGGCAAGTAGTGTGTTGTACCCTTCTTATTGTGTAACGTTGTGTAGGAGTATTAGCTTAGACCCAGGTGATTAGCACCTGTTGACCAGCTGTTATCTGTGCAAACCGTACTAGCTTAGACCCAGGTGATTAGCACCTGTAGACCAGCTACAGCTGTGTGTGTGCAGCTTTCTTGATTCATATTTTGTACCCCGTGTAACGGGAGGGTTTTGTTTCTTTATAAACTTCCTCTTGAAGTTCTCTCTTGTTATAATAAAACCACTTATAATTATTACCAATACCACTCTGGTCGTGTTATTTCCCTTTGGCTCTCCTAGCCCAATAGGGAACGTAACAAATGGGGGCTCGTCCGGAATATTGACATTGTTTCTAGTTCTGTAGTGCAGCCATCTTTGTCTGCTTGTAAGTGGATTGAAGGGCTGAGACTGATTACAGGAATCAGATCAGCTGTAACTTGGTAGACCGGTGCACCTCGTTGTGTGCATGCTGGTTGGTTGGGAGACATGGACAAGTGTGGTGAGTAGATGTTTGTGTTTGTTGGATAATGTAAGCAGTTGTAATGAAATGCAGGTGGGTGGTGGTTTTGTTTTTCGTCGATAAGCTCGTTATAGTGGTGAATTTTGTTGCCGATTTTTGGTGGTCCTGTGAGTGTCTCTCATTTCTGTCCCTGTAGGCTTCAGAACGGATTCCCTTTGGAGTTCGTTGGGGGGGGGGGGGGGGGGGGTTTAGTGTGGTGTGGACGTGGTTAGAGCTATTAGCTCGGGAGCACGTCCAAAGCTGCGGGTGGAGTTGCCAATTGCTGGTTGCTTTACCGGGCTTGTGGGTTTCAGTGCATAAATACCCACCATAAGTAGCACCTGAAGACTAGGGGAGAGTTTAGGTAGTATCTGTTTTGTTTGGTATATAGAGGGACATGACTGCTGTTATCTGTGTATGTGCTATTTGAGATTGGCTGCAAATGTGTTAAGTATGTTTACATGAGTGTTTGTTATCTTTCTCGCCGTGGTTAAATAATGTTGGTGTTCTCCTGTTAGTAGTTTAATCCTGGTAGACCGTTTGGCTTTATTAGTTCTAAAACACGTCTGGGTTTTGGTGATATCTTAGTAAAGGATGCTACAGTGGCTTATGTGGAAGTAAGCAGATGCAGGAGGGAAGCGCAAAATGGTAATTTGTTGGAAGTGTCGGCAAGTGGTTAGTTAGACCTGTAATCTTCGGGAACATAAGCGTTGCAGTTCATGCCTTGGTTGGGTGAGCTTTGCGTAGTTTGGTTGCCTCTTTGTGCTGTGCTTCTGAGGAAGACTTGGTTGGCTAGTGAGCCGTTTGTTTCAGAGGAACCTTTGGTTTGACGCTTATGTTGATTCTAGTTTGTGATAGCTGGAATCTTGTTGAAGGCAAAGCTTTAGCAAGCTTGTCTAGCTGCAGGTAATTTGTCGGACACTGGTGAATGTTTATCTGTTTTCGGACCTCCTGTTAATGCTCTTCCATGCATGGCCCGTCATCCATCACCCTTCTCTTCGGTGTGTGTTCTCTCTGATCTCCATCTTTCCTGTAAACTCTTAAAAAGCTTCCTTAGGTACTGATGTTGCGGGGTTGCATCTCTTAAAAGGCTTCTTCAGGCACTAGAGTTGCTGGGTTGGAAAATGGAGACTGGGTGAACACCGATATGAAATTGAAACCGGTCAGTATGGAACATGTATGTCATTTTGAACTTTGCATTTAAATATCATTCTGTGTTGGTTGCTACATTTGGACAATGTTCCTAGGGGGAACCCCTTTTTTAAGGGGGGGGGGGGGGGGGGTGTTACGACCCCCTCCACTCCACTAGAGGTCTCTGTCTTTGTGTTCTGCTTGTTGGCTCTTGTTTGTGTTTCAGGTGATCAACCTGATGAGCCACACCTGGGCCGTCGACATAAAAGGCCAACACCAACCCATACTGCGGTCTCACTCTTCTGTTGGACACGGCCGCGTCTTTGTTCTGCACATTTTCACACACCCATACACGCAATCATTACTGATAACTGACTTCCACATTTATTAGGTTTCTTTGAAGACCTATGGTTTTTGTGGTATTGCAAATAAATATACTTTTTGTTACACTTAACTTGTCTAGTCTCCCATCTTTGTTGCAGCCTATGAGCCAGGCCGTAACACTTGCATTCTGGTGTTTCTTAATCCCTTCCTGTTTACGAATTTACCCAGTTTACCAAACGACACGCGGAGACAAGGTTGGTTTTAAACATCCTCAATCACCAACAGGAGGGAGACCTTGTATTCAATCCTCAGTTCCACGGGGAGCCAGTGTAGTGTTTTAAGGATGGGGGTTGTGTGTGTGTGTGTGTGTGTGTGTGTGTGTGTGTGTGTGTGTGTGTGTGTGTGTGTGTGTGTGTGTGTGTGTGTGTGGCTTGTCTTCACAAGGTTAAAACATTTGGAACTTCAGTGAGAATGTGAGGCGCCTGTTATGATAAACAATGTGTTGCTTAGACAGAACTCGAAGGGAGCTTGACTGGAGAATTTGAAATAAATCGAAACAACTGTACATTAATTAAATACATTCGACATTTAGCTTGAACTGGTTTCAATACTTTCTTTATGGTATTTAAATTGGGCTCAAGTAGAACCTTTTGAAAGTCACATGATTTAAAGTGTAGGCCTGTGAAGGAAAGGCCCTTGGAAAACGACATCTATTTTTGACCTGTAATTCTTATTTTTAAGAGATTGCAACATTAGACTTTTGAAGAATTGGTCAATTCATTTAACACATTTATTATGCACTCAAAACTTCAAAAATATATTGATCCTTGCTTAACCAGCAACCTTTACTCTTTAAAAAAAAAAAAAGTATAACCTTGTTTTCAGAAAACTTGTCAGTAGTTTAACAACTATTTGAATTTTAGTAATGTCTATGGAGACCAAATTGGTTGATATGAGAAATAATTTGAAGCAGTTTAATAAATAATGTTAACCTATATTTAAAACTGTAATTGAACATCAACTTATATTAATTATCTGATTCCAGTGGCAAGTTGGAATAGATAAACAACAAAGTTTCCATTTTGCAGCAACAGCACAAAATGTTTCTACAATAATTTGTGTTATGTCTGAGTCTAGTTCTGTCTCATCAGCTTTGTTTCGAAATGTGTTCAATACATTAGGTTTTTTTCATTATTACCATACAATACATAGATTTAAGAATAAATGAAACAAATAATACAACATTGACCTAAAAGAGCAGACAGATTTTGCAACTCTGATCTCCTCAGGCAGGTCTTTACGACCAGCAGTGATGCCTCTGAGGGTCTCAGGGTGCAGGACAGGGCATGGGGTTTATAAAAGTTCACAAACATATCTTAACATACCAGCAATATATTTTTTAATTGATTCTTAAAGCAATATAATCTTCTTTTCTTCTTACACCTACAGCGCACACCCTGAACAGTGTGCTTCTTGTTTACATTTTCCTCTGCACACTCAGAGGCAGGACATAAAAACACTATTTTGCTATTTATTTTCATTCATTACATCTTTATATTATGTAGGTGTCTTAAGCGTAGACTGTATATATAAATGGACGGAGTGTCCGTGACGTCACCCATAGGATTCTGCAGAGTTGACGAGAAGCCCTTAATAGAGAACCGCAGTGACGCGTCCTAAAACCCGGAAGTAAGTTAGCATTTTTAGCACTTCCGGTTCCTTCGTCAAAAAGCAATGCATTTTTTCCATAGGGTTTTGGAAAATAGCTCGAATTAAGGTTTGTGGTTGACACAAATTTAAGAGATAAATCACGTTTTGTCCTACGACATTAAATACATCAGCAGTAACCCCACTGGTGATTTTTGAAGAGTTTATGTGTCTGAAAAACAATGGTTGTTACCGAGTGGCTGAATAGGACTACAGAAATTGTCGAGGCCGTTGTACGTCATTACGCCGAACACGTTAACACTCCCACTAAGTTTGTTTTCCCCTATGGTATCCCCCATGTTCTGCTTGAAAGCAAGTACCTCTAGTATCTTTAGTATCTTTAGTATTTGTATATCTATATCTGACCATTAGAATCTGTATTTTTGACATTGTCATTTTTAACACCATAGTTTTACAAATGATAGAATAATTAATTACCAGTGTTTTCCAATTTTACTCAGCAGTTCGTTTCGTTAGCTAAAGCTAGCGCTACTAGCTAGCTATGCAATTGTTTGTTGCTTTGCTCCGGGTTGCAGCCACAGGTCTTCGCATGAAACGTGCTCAATCTATCGTTTCCCGGCCAATGTTTTCCAAAGGAGAGTCTGGATTCGTGCCATGAGGTAAGCTGACGTTACATTTTTGTCCATGTCACGGTGAAATGTAAATGATGGGTAGTGACTGTATCTTCATTTTAGAGATGGCGTTGCTGAAAAGACCGCAACATAAGTAAAGATAATTAATAAATCCTATTAAAACCTGTGTGGCTTATATGATAAGTCTAATTAGTACAAGCAGCATAACATTTCAACATATAACTAAAGATTGTAGTCAGGGAAATTAGTTTGACATATTGAACTAATAACATATCACCTCTGGCTGGCAGAGAACTCTCTGCTCCATAGCTTCTCTTGGACGTAAAATCACATGTACATTTTACATTTATATTCAATTTAATATTCCATCCCTCACATACTTTTGTATATATAATAACTTGTATTTGTTTTTTCTTGTTATGCTGCTGCAACACAAACATTTCCCAAATTGGGATCAATATAGTAATATCTTATCTTAATGAATTAAGAAATATAACTATTATAATTAGTGTAGCAGCTGACACCTATTTTCAATATGGATTAATCTACCATTTATTTCTTTAGTTCAATTTTGATCTATAAAAATGTCAAAATAGTGAAAACGTTCACGAGACTAATCAAAGTGCAAGGTTATATCTTTAGATGTTTTGTTTTAGTCTATGTACTGTATGTCTTAATGCTCTTACAGTATATGTGACGGTGTGACTTCCATGAAACTAATATTTTATATCTTCCCAACAGACGAGCTGACAGGAAACCTAACACTCTAACAACCACAACATTGCAAAGACGAGTAAATGTAAATTAAAAACTATTCACAATTTCTTAATTTTTTCTTCTTTCTTGCAGTGAGGTGAAGCTGACTTGCACTTGGTGCCAGTAAGGATGTTCCTCACGCAGGCTGAATGTTTCTCCTTCCTTACTGACACAGAAGCCCTTGATTTGCAATGCTTCACTAATTGTCATTTCCCTGGCTCCGTAGGGACACTTTACCTCCAGTACAGCGGAAGACCCTACCAGATCATCTGGAGATGCCCCCAACAATCCTGATTGGGAGAGCCACAAACCTGACTCATGGACCTGCATCTGGGTTGCAGTGGTGAATGCCCTGACGCCCTCACATTCATTCATAGTCCCCCACTGTACAGACAAAACACCATCAAGGGCCTGTTGTTGCCCTAGCACCCTGGCAATAAGGGAAGCAGTCACAAGCTTTGACATCAGGACAGCTCCAAAGTTGCTGGCAGTCAACCTTCCTTTCCTTAACAAATGCCAGTTTGGGTTGGTTCGCTGGCCAGTGGTAGCCACCTGAATTGCCCTCTGTTGCTCCTCAGACAATGCCATGCTTGCCACAATTGCCTCAGGTCCCTGATGCCCAACAGATTTGATAATTTCAGGAACAGTAAGTGTTTCCAAGCTGTAGTGTTCCTCTTCTGGCTCGGGGGAGAGAAGCCAAGAAATTCCTGAGAACCTGCCCCTGATTCTGTCCCGCAACCAGTCACGATCTTCGAAGGTGGGCTCTCTTGCCAGCGTGTTGAATTAGTTATTGGTTGGAGGAAATAGCTCCTCCACTGAATGCGTACGTTTAGCTGCCTTTGGCTTCTTCCACTGACAGGGGGTGTCAGTGCAGCTGACATTGTGGATGGCAAAGATGGCTAATGCAGCCGCGTGACTGCATTTCCATTCTCCACAAGGGCATTCACATTTTGTGGAGAGAATTCCCTCTTCTCCTGTAGGTACCTGTGGTGGGGGGATTGTTTTATTATTAAAATATGTTTACATTTGTAATGCCTTCCCAATTATCCCTTTAATTGTTTATAGCCTAATGTATGTTTATTTCATGAATATCTCTGTGTTTTCTGGTGTGTAATATTTGTAATAAAGATTTCATGTGACACATAACTTGGATTTGTTGATGGGAATTAATGTCACTAATGTGAATAAATTAACTCTAGGTTAACGGTACTCTTGCTATCACTACTCACCGACATTATGAACCGTCCCTCATGCTAGCCCTGACATAATCGGTAAGCACACCTTCATCTAGGCTGCACTGTTTTACGTGTTGTGATATATTTATTTTAATGTCACCTTATATATTTGTGTGTATTAAATTTGTACATTTTTCCTCTCAGATATGGAGAGGTTTTTTTATATATACTCTTCAAACAAATGTCCCATTTTTAGTATAACCGGATTTCTGCCTTGAGTGACTTCTGCCTTGCAGATACCAAGAAGAGGACCCTTGAGTCTCTCTGTTAATCATCAATAGACTGTGCAATTAACAGGGGAATTCCCAGATACATTTTCCTCAAATAATGCAGTTAAAGTCTTGTTAAAGTTAAGGATCTATTTTCTACAAAGCTCATGCAGAGGTCTGGAGACCAGGGTTCTTTTGTTCTCATTAATGTCTGTATTCATTCCAGTAAAATGGACTTGGAGGTGAAAGGAAGTTCACAGAAGCCCTTAGGCTACAAGAACGATTAACTTCTGTTAAGGGTGAAAATGCGTGTGCGTGAAAGACGTTTAGGGAAGAAGTCTGTCTATTGCAGTAAATATATGTGATTATTGCCGAACCATATCTGTGTTGGTGTTTTATTTGATTTCTCTGTTTATTCTTTCATGTGTGGGTAATAAATTGCTACAAATATTGTGGAGAAATTAGCTTAAACATTTTTTATTACCCTGTATGAAGAGAGAGCAGTTCTGCATGGCATGAGACTAGAAAAGCTGGGGGAGGAGACATTCTCCATTAGATACAGCATGTGAAAATATCAGGGAAGTCTATATATCTTGAAATATATGTGTGTGTTTGATTACTTTGTATCAATATTAGCAATATGTGTAACAAGAAGCTGGAAATAGGAGAATTGAACTCGCCAATAACAAATAGCTAGGGAGGAGCAAGCGAAAAAACTCCTCCCCACCTGTGTATAAACGTTGTGATGATTTTGAGGCTCTGCGCTCTTGTTTTTGACTGGCCGTTCCTGAGACGTGTCTCACGCGGTGGTAGAACCTGAGCCCGGATTACTCTGCATTTTGAAGCTGCTGTTGCAGAGTGCTTCGTGATTAGGTGATTGGGTGATGTATTGTAAGTTTTACCATTAAAACAGATTATTGTTTAACCCTTATCCTTGTGCTTTGACTTTTCCTTCTTTTAAAACAAACTCATAGAGGAACGCGCGGAGCAGAGGTTCTGCCCCCAACAGTGTCCTAACTTGTAGTGGTTCTCTCCTCTATCTACACTCTTCTTGTCATCTTTGTAAAACGATATTAGACTGGTAATTGACACAGCTATTACTTCTAGTTAAATTCAGTGTGGCTAAAATGGAAAGCTTTGTTAAAATATGCAAGCGCATGAAAGTCAAAGTCAGCTTTATTGTCAAAAATTCTACATGTTTTATACATCCAGAAATATCGAAATATCGTTTCCCACAGTGTGACATGTATACATAAAACAAAACAAAAAGGGCCTTGATAAACGTGGTATAAATTAAACAAAACAAAAAGGGCCTAGATAACCGGGGTATACAGTTTAAACTGTTAATATATTTAAAGTGTTCAAAGTGCAGTTTCAGTGCAAGTCAGTTGAAACGATCTTAAGTTGGCGTGACGTTGAAGTCTTGCAACCCTGCTGCTGTACTAGTTTGTAGTTTGTTTATAGCATAACGTTAGCATTTTGCTTCTGGCGACTAGATTTATGATTCAGAAATGATAAAAGTAGGGTTGACATGTGGAGATTATCAGGCTGAACAAAACGTGATCCCTCTCTTAAATGTGTGTCAACCACAGACCTTATTTCGAGATATTTTCCAAAATCCTATGGAGAAATTGCATTGGTTTTTGACGAAGGAGCCGTAGGAAGTTTACTTCCGGGTTTTAGGACGCGTCACTGCGGTTCTCTATAGGATAGTTGCACGGGATGACGTATTTCCATTTCCGGTTCATTGAGTGTGTGGTTGTAAACTTCCGGTCTACGGTAGAGCGGTAGAGGGAAGAGCGATAGATAGCGTATAGATAGCGTATAGATAGCGAGAGAGATAGCGTATAGATATTATATAGGCACTATTTTACACTCGATTTCTCCAAGACCTACCGAAGGTTAACATCAGTGATGTACATCGGCTGGTACAAGCGGCAGGCTAAGCCCCGAGGAGCAAAAGAGAAAAGGGGTTCAAGATGTACATATCCAGTTACATCGACAATTATGAAGGTAAGTGACAAACAAAGCTGTAGTTACTGGCTAACTTTGACAACTTGACAGTCTTGATACAGTGTAAAGTGTTTTAATTATGTACTATTACGTTTTTTTGGATAACATGAATGATATCCAATCCCCCACAGTTTCAAACAAAGATCTACCTTCAGGGAGAGTGAGCATCAGGGCTAGCTGTTACAGGTCCATGAGAAAGCACGAAAAGCCTCACAATCTAGGGAGGAAAATAAAAAGTGTTCATCGGTTCAAAGCCTCAATCAGGTTCATGTTCTTGGGTTTTGATGTGGCTAGAGTAGCTAACCTGTGATTTAGGATTCAAATAATCCCAGCTAGCTGACGTGTTGCAACAGATTACATAATGACAATACATTAGCTCACATCAACTGGTAGCTAGCTATGTGTGTGTAGCATGAAGGGGCTACAGATTTATTTTCGTTTTGTAACCCTGTCGTGTAAAATGGTAAATACATTAGCTAAACCCAAACGTAGCTTTCATCAAAGATTCTTAATGATAGTGTAGCGACCCTGCAGTGCTGAACTGGGAGAGACTCACAAGGGGATTGTTGGGGGGAAGACGTTGCCCTAGTTAGCCGGATAGGGCGGGGAGAAAAAGGGGGTGGGGTTTACAAGTGACCGGAAGAGGGTCAAGCTACGGCGGGAGAGCTAGTGAGGGATCCTGAGAGAGCTAAGAGACAATACCGCTACCTATCTTTGTTGTTTTGGGCAGTCTTCCAACCCCGGGGTTTAGTCTGTTTGTAGGGTAATAAAACCCGGATAAATTACAGCCATCGTGTCCTCCTCATTTAAGTAGTTAGCCACCCGTGCGGCGGAGCCGCGAACGCTACATTGGTGTCAGAAGTGGGATCTCCCCAGCCCCCAGTCCCCGCACTACAGTTGGCTAACTACGCTAGCATCGCTAGCCACCGCCGGAGGACCGAAATGGCTGAACACGGTGAGAACACGGACTTATATGCCCCATACACCCCCCCAGAAACACCACGGAGGAAGCCAACCAGCGATGCACAGGTGGTAAGGAGAAAGGAAAAAAAAACAACCTACTCACCCCTTGCTACACTGCTGACGGACCTTCCGGAGGAAATAAAAGGAAGTCCGGTTAAGTTTGCTGCAGCCACCGGATTGCTGACTGAAAGAGCAGATGTAAACAAAGACACGTGTGGACCGGCTCCGGTGGATGCCCAACCAAAATCTATCCCGGAGTTGGAGAGAGACATAACGGCAAGTAAATGGGGTGGCCAACAAAAATCTATCCCGGAGTTGGAGAGAGACATAACGGCAGGGAAATGGGGTGGCCAACCAAAATCTATCCCTGAGTTGGAGAAAGACAGTACAGAAAGTCTAGAGGAACGTTTTATGCAGAAAATGAGCATTGCAATGGAGCGTGCTTTGGGAAATGTTCTCAATAACTCAAAAAGTGACATTAAATCCATGAGGGGAGGGGAAGCACAAGATGTTGGGGCTAAACCTCATGAGCCCTATTGCAATGTAAATTCTAACCATGCTACTGACAATGCCAGTGTGAGCTCCGAACCTGCTAACGTTAAGGATGCTCATATCACTGTTGATGTCCCATGCCCAACAACAACCCCCCACCCAAGTACATGCCCCAAAGCAAATACCTACACCGCCAATGGACTCGGCCAAGGTAGCTCCCTGACTGCGGGCTCGGCTAGTCCCTCTACTACCAATAGCCAAACCAGCGATGTGGTAGCTGCTCTGACCACCGCCCTCACCACGGCATTGATGAATGTGCAGGGACCGACACCTTTCCCCAGGGAAGGCCAGCTAAAGGTCGGACGCTATGATGGGCTCACTTCATGGGAAACGTACTGGGCCCAGTTCAACCTCCTAGCGACTGCGAATGGCTGGTCCCCTGCAAAGAGAGCAGTCCATTTAATATCCGCCCTGGAGGGTGAAGCTAGAAAAGTACTACTTGATGTGACTGCTGCTGATCTTGAGAACCCACTAGCTATTTCCAGAGCACTGGAGAGACGTTTTGGAAACACTGCCCCTGCAGTTGTGATGCGGCAGAGGTTTAATGAGCGGATGCGGGGTCCTGGAGAGAAGCTAGGAGTTTTTGCAGCGGAACTGCGCTACCTGGCTCAAAGAGGATTCCCCGATTTCGATGATGCAACCCGCTTGGTGCTAACGAAGGAGGCATTCATCCGTGGCCTGCAGCCCATCCCATTACGGCAGCAAGTCCGGCTCGCAGACCCACAGACCTTGGGAGCAGCTCTAGAGAAAGCACTGGTGGTGGAGGACATCTTCCTGGAGGGTTTTGAAAATGGCTCCACGCAGACATTGACACGACCTAAGGCTCAAACGTATAAGCCTCCTAGACCCAACCCTCCTCCGCTCGGCACAGAGAGCCCACCGTTGCCCCCAGAGGGTCGACAGAGTCAAGCCTGCTATAATTGCCACCAAAAAGGCCATACATGGCGCTTTTGTCCAGCTCCTGTCACCGCTCCGGAGGGTTCAGCGCCGGGAAACGGGCGGGGCTCGGTGTAGAGGGGAGTCGACCGAGCCAACCCTTGCCCCCCAGAGACTGTGACACTCAACCGGTGATTAGAATACTCCACCTCCCCTCTGCTCACGCCCTTTGCTCCCTTGACACCTTCCCCACAGACTGCTGCAGAATACCTGTACTGGTCAATGGTCAAGGGACCCATGCCCTGCTGGACTCAGGCTCCACTGCAACTGTTCTACACCCGGATCTCCTGCCAGCCGGAACTCAACCCCAAGCCACCGAGGTCCCTCTCATTACCATCACCGGGGGAGAGGCTCCCATGCTGGGGAGGTGTGAAGCACACATCCAAGTAGGAGCATATTCAGTGCGGCAACCGGTCTGGGTTGCAAAACTCAGAGAGAAATGTGTGATTGGACAAGACTTTCTGTTTAGGGCAAGAGCAACATTGGATTTTAACGCACAAGCTATTACCTTTCCAGGCGGGGAGTCTATCCCCTTCCTCAAGGAGGGCGCCGGGGACGTTGTAGTGCAGGGAGACCCACCAGGTTGGCTGGATCCTCCACAGTGGGGGCCCCCTTTCGCAGAGAGCCCTATTCCCCCACTGGATGAAAACCACCCACCATCAGACTCGGTGGTACACGGCCAGCCACCGGTACCGGCCATTGTACAGACCGCAACTGTAACCCCCGAGGCTGAAATGGAAGCCGCAGCGAATTCAACGGTCGCAGACCTTTGGGAGGAGAATCGGGAGGGCCTGACCTCAGATCAACAGGATAAGCTCTGGGACCTTTTGTATAAGTATCGACACAGTTTTTCCACCCACCCCAACGATGTAGGCTGCACACACTTGGTCCAGCACTCTATCGATACAGGGGACGCACAGCCAATCCGGCAACGGCCTAGGCGAGTCCCCTACGCCCGCAAAGCAGCTGCTAACCAAATGATACAAGAGATGAAAGAGGCTGGCATTATCGAACCTTCAGAAAGCCCCTGGGCTTCCTCGGTCGTAATGGCCCCAAGAAAGGCCGGAGGCTGGAGGTTTTGTGTCGACTATCGGCCGTTGAACGACAAGACTGTAAAAGACTCCTATCCACTGCCTCGGATAGATGAGTCTCTTGACTATGTGGCCGGCTCTGCATGGTTTTCCTCTTTGGACCTCCGGAGCGGTTATTGGCAGGTGGCCATGGCCCCAGAGGACAAAGCCAAGACTGCCTTCACCACAGGACGTGGCCTGTGGCAGTTTACAACCATGCCATTCGGGTTGTGTAATGCCCCAGCAACATTCGAAAGGCTAATGGAGAAGGTCCTCGCTGGTGTGCCCCCGGAGCGTTGTCTCATCTACTTGGATGATCTCCTCGCACATGGACCCAGCTTTGACTCCGCGCTCGAGAACCTGAGGGAGGTTTTAGAGCGGATCAAGGGTGCAGGCCTAAAGCTTCATCCTGGGAAGTGCATGTTGCTGCGACGTGAGGTCTCCTTCCTGGGGCACCGAGTCAGTGGAGCCGGCATCAGGACGGAACCGGACAAGGTTGGAGCCGTCCGGGACTGGCCCACCCCCACAGATATCCACCAGCTGAGGTCCTTTTTAGGATTAGCGTCCTACTACCGGCGTTTTGTGGCGGGATTCTCGACGGTCGCTGCGCCTATGTTCAGCTTGATGCGCAAGGACACACCCTTTAAGTGGGGACCTGACCAGGATGCAGCGTTCCAACAGCTGAAGCGCGTATTATGCGAAGACCCGGTGCTGGTTGCCCCTAACCCAGAGCTGCCATTCCTCCTTGACACGGATGCCAGCAACACGGGCATTGGCGCTGTACTCTCGCAGTTAACCCCAGAAGGAGAGCGGGTTGTTGCGTATCACAGTCGCACCCTTGATAAACCGGAGAAGAACTACTGTGTAACTCGCAAAGAACTGCTGGCGGTGATTGATGCTGTGGGGCATTTCAAGCATGTCCTCTGTGGCCTCCCATTCATCATCAGAACCGACCATGCTGCGTTGAAGTGCCTTATGTCCTTTAAGGAACCGGAAGGACAAGTAGCAAGGTGGATCGAACAGCTCCAGGCTTTTCAGTTCACCATACAACATAGGGCTGGAGAAATTCACACGAACGCAGACAGTCTCTCTCGCCGGCCGTGCGCCCCAGGTTGTTCCCACTGTGACCGTGCTGATGAGCGGGAAGCGGTGAACCTGAACCCGGGGATGGTGGTCTGTCGGGCCCTCTTACCCAACAATGCGAATAGGTGGAGAGAGATGCAGCTTGAAGACCCTGACCTTAAAATGGTCATGGGATGGCTGGAGTCCGACGTGCGGCCGCCTTGGGATGAGGTGGTTGCCCTCTCTGCCACCGTCCGAGGACTCTGGTCTCAATGGCCGGGAGTGGAACTCCAGGAAGGAGTCCTGAAGAGGTGCTGGCGGGAACCCGCCACCGGAGAGGAACGCTGGCAAGTCGTTGTACCTAAAGACCTCCGCAAAGAAGTGCTCCAGGTGCATCATGGATCCCCTGGAGTTGGACACTTCGGAGTAACAAAGACGTTGCGGCGACTAAGACAGACATTCTATTGGGGCCTGAGCCGGAGGGATGTTGAGGACTACTGCCGCCGCTGTGATGCCTGTACGGCTCGTAAAGGACCCCAGGGCCAGTCCCGTGCACCCTTGCAGCAACATTGTGTGGGGGCACCGATGGACCGAGTAGCCGTCGATATACTGGGGCCACTCCCCCGTACTACTGGAGGGAATCGGTATGTGCTAGTCGCCATTGACTACTTCACAAAATGGCCGGAAGCGTATCCCCTGCCTGACCAGGAGGCAACCACCGTAGCAGAGGCCTTGGTGCAAGGGATGTTCAGCCGCTTTGGCACCCCCTCTGAGCTTCATTCCGACCAAGGACGGAACTTTGAGTCACAGGTTTTCGCAGCAATGTGTAGCCAGCTTGGCATTAAGAAAACTAGGACCACCCCACTTCACCCACAAAGCGACGGTTTAGTGGAACGGTTCATGAGGACCTTGGGTGCTCAGCTGGCCCTCACCACTGCCCCGGATCAAAGTGACTGGGACCTGCAGATACCCCTCATCCTCATGGCTTACCGCAGTGCAGTCCAAGACTCAACCGGCTGTACTCCGGCGTTGTTGATGTTGGGCCGGGAGCTCAGAACGCCACCGGAGTTGATGTATGGACGGCCTCCGGATGCACCTGATGCCTTGGCTGGTCCGGAGTATGCCAGGCGGCTGCAGGATCGTCTAGAAAAGGCCCACAGCTTCGCCAGAAACCAGTCTCAACAGGCAGGTGTCCGCCAAAAGCGGGTCTATGACGTGCACGTCAAAGGTCAGGATTTCCAGGCTGGGGACCTTGCCTGGGTGTATGGACCAAAGAGAGTGAAGGGCCGTTGCCCCAAGCTGGATAGCACATGGGTTGGCCCTTGCTACGTGGTCGAGAGAGTGGGGGAGGTGGTTTATAGGGTCAAACTGGTTCCCAGAGGGCGCACAGTGGTACTGCACCGGGATAGGATGGCACCTTACAAAGGGGACCAACAGCCAGCCTTTCCTGTGACCCCTACTAGAGCACGGCGCGGGCCCCCCCGCCGAAGGAGAGACCCACCGATGCAGCCACTGGATGTCCTTCAAGGGGAGGTGGTGACCCCGCTGGGAGCAATAGTGCCACGGAATACTACTCCACAAGTGAATCATGGAGTAAGGAGGTCGCAGAGGGAGCGACGGATGCCGGTTCGCTTTCAAAGTGTTGCTCTACCTCGGGGACGAGGAATTACCGGGGGGGGCAATGTAGCGACCCTGCAGTGCTGAACTGGGAGAGACTCACAAGGGGATTGTTGGGGGGAAGACGTTGCCCTAGTTAGCCGGATAGGGCGGGGAGAAAAAGGGGGTGGGGTTTACAAGTGACCGGAAGAGGGTCAAGCTACGGCGGGAGAGCTAGTGAGGGATCCTGAGAGAGCTAAGAGACAATACCGCTACCTATCTTTGTTGTTTTGGGCAGTCTTCCAACCCCGGGGTTTAGTCTGTTTGTAGGGTAATAAAACCCGGATAAATTACAGCCATCGTGTCCTCCTCATTTAAGTAGTTAGCCACCCGTGCGGCGGAGCCGCGAACGCTACAATAGGTTGAAAACCATCTCTGCTTTCATGGAAACCCCAGAAACTGGTTGTGACGGCTGCTGTTCTTGGTTAGTATAATCCATGTAGGGTCCAATTATTTGTATTGGCCAGTGTTAGGCAAGTGCTGGTTTTGAACCCTACATCTAAGTTAAGCTGTTCAACGTTCTACTAACAATATTTTATCAGAATCAGAATCAGAATACCTTTATTAGTCCCACGGAGGGGAAATTTGCAGCGTTACAGCAGGAATGAGCCACAGACGGCTTAGTGTTGCATATCTTAAATGCGTTAAAAAAGTACTAAGTTATAATTATAATAAACAAACAATACAACAATATGCTAAAAAAGTACTAAGTTATAATATAATAAACAATATGCTAAAAAAAGATAAAAAGTTACATAATTTTCAAAATACAGATCAAAAACAAATCAAATCCTGTAGCAGTTCTTAGGATTTAGCAGCCCGGTATATATTACAGTTATTAAAGATGGCATATGTATATAAAGTATATTGCACATAAAGCACATATTGCACATATGTAGTTATAATATAAGATAATACATTGAGAGAGCTGAGACAGGCTATACAAGCGTATCTGTTTGAATGTCCTTAAATTACAGTATTCCAAACAGCAGAACTTCTGTGTATGTGATGTGACTGATAACCTGACATGGTTTAGCCTTTTCCCACACCTACTACTTGCCTGATCAGCCTGCTCTCAGCTTTCTCATTTGTCTGTGTTGTATTGAAGCAGTGTCCTAAATGTAAAATGACTGACATTTTGTTTTACTGTGTAGATTGTCTTTGAGAACTGCTCACCTGTGGAGATTGCAGTGGCAAAGTGTTCCTGTGTAGCTGGAACAGCACTCTGCAACCACAATGTTGCACTGCTGTTCCAGACCGCACACTACTCCACACTCAACCTGGCTGCTGCACTCCCTGTCCTCAGCTGCACTGAAACAGAGCAGCGATGGCACAAGCCAAGAACCATGGTAAGTACAGTATGTGTTCACTACCAATTCACGGTTTAATGAGTATTTCCTTTGTACCAAGAGCTGATTTAGTATGTTGCATCAACGACCTTTTCAATTAATTTGACAATTCTTTGGTGTAATTAATAGGGTGTGAAACCAGGCAGAGTAAGTGACATGGTGTTCATTTCCACTAAGCCAAAGCAGTTTACAGTTGCTGATGGTGTAAGGTAATATCTATTGTCCTAAGTAATTGTATGTAGCATTTTTTGTATCTACTTTCTGGATATTGTACATCTGTTCATCTGTTATATAAACTAACATTACTTAAATATGCAGAGACTAATTGAAATGTTTAAATAAGTATGTTTCCCCCCGATATAACATGAACCTATGTTTTGTAAAAGTTTATTAAATGAATCTGTAAAATGTTATCATATTGTGGATTTATTAAATTAGTTATTTTCCTTTGTTATTTATGTGTGTGTTTGTTTTGAGGATATAATTAATTAGTACCTAAACATAGTATGGTATAACGGCTTTTTGTAATGACCACAATGAAATTTGGTTTGGGAGCAAGAAATCTTTTAATCGTTGTTGCCCAGGCTTGCCGAAATGAATGGAAACTTATCTCCCGATTATAACGGGACGAATTTGTACAAAGGGGCACACAACAATGTAGCGCCGACTTTCTTACATGCTGGACGGCCAATCGCTTTTATTTACCCCGAAATCCGCTTAAACTTGCTCTTGGTGTGTCATAACAAACTGTCAAACTGTCAAGCTGTCAAAACTCTGTACTCAAACCGGGAGTACTCGGCCTCACACCCAGCCGCCGGAAGTTGATAGACGCCATCTTGTGCACAGAGCCTATAGAGTGGCGAAGTCCCCCCCTTTCCGGGGGACCTCCATGGGACCTTATTTCGAAAAAATTATGTATTGAAGTCAATGGAGAGAGAAAGATTATCTTTTGATCCCGTTTGAATTGTGCCACGAATTACACATGTGATGTTTGTGAATTTAAAAGATAATTTTGCAAGTCAAAACATTTTGTTTTTGTTTTATCTGAGTGTTCAGGGTATTCTCTGAATATCTTGAAGGCCCTGACGGTTCGCCACTGATATATACAGTACATGAGGTTACAGACTGCTTAACAAGCAAAACATAGAACTTAAATTAGTGATGCAATGCTGAAATGTAAAAATGTGACAGTTAAAAAGCATAGGTGTTTTAATGCCATATTCACTTAATAACGGATGAACAACTTTTACAAATATTTCTACATAGTTTGTGTTGGTAAATGTCATCTACGTTGCACATTTCTGCGTGACACTTTGGTTTTGATAAAACAGTGTAGTTCCACTATGTAAACCAGGGCTATTCAATTAGTTTGGAATGGGGGCCGGTTGATGAAAATGATCCAAAGCAAGGGGCCGGGAAGAAAATGGCTTGAAATATGACCAATCATATTAAGAGCTTCAGATACAGTAAATACTACAGCAGGTCACCCTTGAAAAAGAGTTCAATGATCTCAATGGGATTCACCTGCATAAATAAAGGTATGAAATGAAATGACTACAACAGCATAGTGGAGTGCATATATTTTGTTTAATTAAATCAAACATAGCCCCAAGGCCTTTATAAATGGCAAGTTCAGAACTCAGTACATGTGAAGCTAATATAACCAACATCATTAGATTTAGATTAAATGATCGAATAATTCACACAAAATAGCAATTTAGGGCCATACACAAACAACAGTGCATATTATGGTATAATAACAATAAAGACAAGTGAGCCATACCACATCAATTGCTTAATTAAAAGCAAAAACAATTATCAAAAGACTTGTATTAATTACCAAACCACAACATACAGCCTTTTAAAACTCAAACCTTTTTTGATTAACATAGTGATAACTGACATACAGTATGCAACCAACTTGGCAGATATATGCCATCTAATGAGAGAAATTGCATTTTTTGATTTAGCAAGAGCAGGGAAGTCGGGAGTATACGTTGTCATGGCAATACGCATACAGTGATGCAGATGCTGGTCAGTGAGGGATGCTCGATTGTTAGTTTTTATGGCATTCATGTGTGAGAATGCCGATTCGCACGTGTAAGTCGAGCCAAACATTGTGAGGACAAAAAGTGCAAGACCCCTTGAATGAGGGAATTTCTCGTGGCTGACTTCATGAGTCCAGAACTTTTCAGAACCTGCCAGCTGAAATGACTGTCGCAGGTCATCTGATGACTGAATGTCAATGAGTTTGAGTTGTAAAGACGCCTCATTTAATGTCACAATTAGCTCCTTTGCTTTCACTGCAAACTCCCCCTCTACATTCACAGAGAAAGGGTCCTTCACAAATCTCATCACTTCAGTCGGGAGACTGAAATGTTCAAACCTCGCGGCAAAGTTGGTTTTCAATGCGTCCATAAATCCAGTCATCACCTCGGTGATTTGTAAACCTGCAGTGCGCAGTGTTGGAAAATGGAGCATTTTGCCTGGACATAAATCCGCAAAAAAAAGTGTGAGCTTTTTTTGAAACGCATGGAGTCTCTCCACAAGTTGTGTAACCATTTTATCTCTGCCCTGCAGCTCCAAATTGAGTTGGTTCAGATGTTGGAAAATGTCGCTCAAAAAGCAAACAGCAGCGTAAAACTCATCATTCTCTATCAGACACAGAAAGGCGTTGGCTTTTTTATGTTTTGAATTGCGGAGAAACGCCATGATCTCCTTAAGTTCACAAAATCGTTTCAAGACGTTTCCTTTGCTTAGCCATCTAATGTCACTGTGCATGAGCAAATCATTATATCGAGCTGACATGTCTGACAACATCTGGCGGAAAAGGCGATGCTGTAAACTGGAGTTACAATGAATAAAGTTAATAATCGCCATGACAGAGTCCATTGTGTTTTTTAACTCACCACTCAGTTTTGCGCACAGGAGGCTTTGGTGGATGAGGCAATGAAGCGATCTCAGCTGTGGAGCCACATCTGCCAGCCTAGCGGACAGTCCCTGTGTTCGGCTCGACATCGCAGGGGCCCCATCCGTTACAAGCATGTTAATACGATCCAATCCCAACTTGTGCTCCTTGAAAAACGAAACCACTTTGTGGAACATCACCTCACCGGTCGTGTGTCCATCCAAAGGAATTAATCCAAGTAGATCCCCCCGAAAGCACTCACCATCAAAAAATCTAACATAAAGGCACAGCTGTGCAACATCGCTGCTGTCAGTGGATTCATCAATAGCTAGCGACATAACCTCCGCCTTTCTCAGTTTGTCCAAGAGAATCTCAAAAACGTCCGATGCAAGGGTCTCCACTCTCCTTGATGTTGACGTGTCAGAAATCGGAATGTTCTTAATTGAGTCAATAACGCTTTTTCTGATTTTCTCATCTGCAACCACTTCCTCAATTGATGCAAGTATACACTCTTTGACTGTCTCTGCGTCCGTAAAAGGCCTTTTCTTTTTGCCTAATATCCAGGCCACTCGTAGGGACGCTGCGGTAGCTCTCTCTTGGTCAGTGCAAGCCCGAAACAGGGAGCTACGTCTTTGGTCATAGCACGAAGTTAGCCCCAAAATCTTCTGGTGGCGAGCATCAGAGCCCGCTGGAAATTTGGCGTCAAAGTTGGTGTGAGCTGTCTTAAAATGCCTTCTCAAGTTGTACTCTTTACACACCGATAAACCCTCATTGCAGATTAAACACACGGGCCTCCCACTGACATTTACACACAAGTACTTCTCTTTCCACTCGCTGTTGAATTGCCGGTTTTCGGTGTCAAGCTTTCGTTGTTTTAACGTAGAAAGAGACATTTTGATATCCAACTATGCTGACCAGGTTTGATTAATCGTACCATTGGCGCGAAACCGTCGAAGGTGCGCGAGCTTGTAGTGAAGGGCAGCGCGAGCCGCGAGGACGCGCGCAGAGACACAATAAATGACAGGAGTTGCTAGTAGGTGGGTTCGAAACCCGAGCCCGCCAAAGTTTTCAGGCAATGTCTTCCCCTCTATCTCTCAATGTAACACCCTCTCAGGAATAAAGGCACTCTGGCCCAAAAAAAAAAAAGTTAAATTAATTTTTTTTTTAATTAAACTTTAATTTTTTTTTTTTTAACATTATACTCAAAGGGCCAGTAAATATCACCCGGGGGCCGGATTTGGCCCGCGGGCCGCCAATTGAATAGCCCTGATGTAAACGTTACATTCATGATCAAACGAGACAATCTGCAAGAGAATTAGCTATTTTTTGTTATTCTTAATGCTTGTCATTCACACATTAATACAAAAATAAAATAAGTCGGCTACCGATACACAGCAGAACAATTGTGGCAATATTCAGCTTAATAAGCCTTGTTCAACATAATTGCTTTAGCTAATACTACAGCGGGCTGCAGGCGAACCAAGTCCGTCTTTCGCTGCATTCCTTGATCTCCAGTTATAACGCCGGACTTATAACGCCGGACTTAACGGCGGACTTAACTCCGGCCGGCGACCACTGGGATAATTGGGTCTCCTTTTAACATTTGCTCCCGTTTAGCATTATGGGCGTCATAGCCATAGACTATAAAAGTCTTATCCAAGGCTGAATCATAAACTAAACTGTATATATAATATATATATCCAGTACAGTAACTACAAATAGCTAACGTTGTAGCCTAGCAGAGTGGACAAGTTGCTGTTAGCTGACAGTGAGGCACGTGCCTGTCCATCAAAGTGACCACGCCCTAATTTATGCAAAAACGTTAAGACCTAATATAAATAAAAGGGTGCCATTATAGAACAATTCACTCACCAATTCATAATCATGAAGGTGGAATCTAACTATATCCCGAATAATTTGCATTGCATCCAGGGGCAGAAACATGTTTATTTCTCTGTAAAGTTGGGCATTTTAACATGGGGGTCTATGGAAATTGATCCTTTCTGCAGTCATCGCCTATCAGCCAATAGATAAACTGCAGTTTGTGGCACTTCCTTATTGGCCTCCTGGCTCTGTCCCAGAGTTTGCCGCTTGGTCTTAAGTCATTTACTTTTGGTGAGTTTAACTAAAGCTTAATTAATTTTAACCTGGCTATGGACTGATTAATTATTGGTTGTTACAAAACATGCACAGGACAGCGGTTAGACCAGGGGTCGGCAACCCAAAATGTTGAAAGAGCCATATTGGACCAAAAAAAAAAAAAAAATCTGTCTGGAGCCGCAAAAAATTAAAAGCCTTATATAAGCCTTATAATGAAGGCAACACATGCTGTAAGTGGCTATATTAGCCTACTATCAAAATTATAAGTAGGCTACAAATACATAATGAGCATTCATGATTAAATGTTTATTTTCCCTGCAGCGCATCCTGGAGAGAATGACGCACCACGTGACTACTCTGCTGTACGATCGTGCTTTAAGTTGAACTTCCATTATAATATTAATGTATTATGTTTCGTTGCATTGATGAAATTATAGAAATACAATAAAGAAATCAGATTTTTTATGTCATTTTTATTTTAGGATTCGAAAAAACAACAACAAAATGTGCAACGTGCATAATAGGCCTCCTGTAATTTCAGAAATTAATTATAATATATATAATATTTAATAATTAAACCTCCCCATGGAAATAAAATGCAGTCCTTTTCAATCCTCAATAATACAACACAATACAATCCTCTTCTCTGTTCCCCCTTATCTGGGCAACAGACAGAGTGCAATAAAACAGCAGCCTTTTGAAAAGGTAAAGTATATACAATTTAAAATAATACAGTTTAAGTTCGATTTCTGTGCATTATCCTCTTCTCTTTAGTTTTCTGCAAATGTGCAAGGGTAAAATGCAGCAGCACCCTCTTCTCTTTTGACACGCACAATACAATGCAGCCATCCTCGGACCTGAGCAACAAAACACAATAATATCCCTGTGTCATTCCAAATATATACTGACAAAAATCAGAAATCACTTTATAAAAACAGCCACTTTGTTACTAAATATGTGCCTATGACAGGATTGTGTTCTTACCCGTTTAATGTGAATTCTGTTTTCGGACATCACTGGACAGCTTCTCAACATCGGGCATGTAAGATGTAACTTTAATCTTCACGCAGGACTGCAAGCTCTCATCTGTGAGGCGGGTGCGGTATTTGGATTTTATGTAGTTCATGTTTGAGAATATCTGCTCGCACAGGTATGTTGATCCAAAGATGGATAATACTCCAAATGCATATTTCTTCATGTTCCTATAACTGTCTGGAAGAGCATTCCATGTTTCAAACACAAGTTTCTCGGGTGTTGGGAGGCTTTCAATTTCGCTCCATTTGTGGCTTTGGGCAAGCTGGGCTTTCTGGCGAGTGACGTCTTCAAGCTCGGCTGTCAGACTTTTGAATTTGGACATCCATAAATCTTTGTCAGCTATATCAGCCATTTCCATTTCAAGGTCAGCTTGATTTACTCCTGGGAATGTGTGCAACAAGGATGGGTCAATCTCCAGGGGTGTGACAGGGAAAGATAGTGTCAATTTTTCCTTTCGGAACTCGCTAAATCTGCTCCCAAATGCAGTTTGCATATCAACGATCGCACCTTGTAAATAATCACCATTGAGTGTGTGATCGTGATGGGCTTCTTTGAACTCTCTCAGGGAGGGGAAGTGAGAGAGCGTGCCTCGCTGTACATCTCTGGCGAATACAGTCAGCTTGCGCTTGAATGACAAAACAGCTTCCAGCATTTGCAGTGCAGTGTTTCCCCGGCCCTGGAGACTTTTATTCAGCATGTTTAGGTGACTTGTCATATCCACCATAAAGTGCAGTTTTTCCAGCCACTCGGTATCTTCCAGTTGCGGGTAGTTCAGGTTTTTGCTTTTCAGGAATGTTTTCACATGTTCTAAACAAGCAACAAAGCGACGCAAAACCTCACCCCTGGACAGCCACCGGACTTTGTTGTGTAGCAGGAGATCGGAATATTCGCTGTCAACTTCATCTAGAAATGCACGGAACTGACGGTGGTTTAATGCTTTTGCAATTATCTTGTTCACCATCTCGATGACAAGGTTCATCACCTCCATACACTCCGGTGGGAATGTTTGTGCACACAGTGCTTCTTGGTGCAAGATGCAGTGAAATGCAAGCAGATTTCGATCCAACGCTTTCTGTAGTAAAGTCACAAACCCCTTTTGTGATCCTCTCATACTGGGTGCCCCATCTGTAGCCACTGAAATCAGGTGGTTGGTGTTTATTCCATTGTCATTTAAAAACTTCAGCACAGCCTCACATATGTCCTCTCCGCATGTTTGGCCTTTCAGTGGTATTAATTCGATCATTTCTTCTTGCGGCCCATCAGAGTTCACATACCTGCATAACAGCGCTGCCTGTTCAATATCGATCACATCACACGACTCATCACAGGCAATTGAGTATGCTGGAGCTGAATTAATGTCCTTGATTTGCTGATTGGTGATGTTGTCTGCCATTTTAATGGCCCTTTCCTTCACTGTCTTTGCGGAGAGAGGCATGTCTTTAATTTTCTGTATTATCTCGGTTTTGTTTTTGAAGTCTGAAAATAGGTGCTCTGATATTTTAATGAATGAATCCTTCATGTAGTCACCATCTGTGAACGGTTTTCCACGCTTTATTATCTCCCGGGTTGCAACAAAACTAGCAGCAGTAGTGGAGTTTGGAGATGCAATCCACTTCTTAAATCTATCTTTGCGCTCCTCTAATTTCTCCAGAAGTAATGCAATCGCACTTTTTCTCTCACTCCCAACTGGGTACTCGGCTGCAAATGTAGCATGCCTTCCATGGAAATGTCTTTCCACGTTACTCTTTTTGTTATTTGACAATTTCTCATTACAAAGCAAACATACAGGCAATCCTTCCGCATTGGCAATGAAAGCAAATGATTCGGTCCAAGAACTGTTGAATCCTCTGTTCTCCTCAGCTATCTTTCTCTTGTTCTCTTTGGGATCCATGGCCCATGACACACCCGCCGGTTTGTTAGCAACAGTTAGCACCTCGGAGTTACGCGGTTAAATTACGCGGTTAAAACACGCGCAATCTGAGGCGGAGTTCCCTCCCCCTACGCTGCTGTGATTGGTTGATGACCTGAGGCGGAGTTCCCTCCCACTCGATGACGTGAGGCGGAGTCCCCTCCCACTCCTCCGTCGCGAATATCCAGTCTAGCCCTGACCCTGGCACTGTGTCGCAGGCTATGACGTAAATCTTCGTTGACAGAAATGTTAAATTAAATTAAATATTTATTATACACATTTTTACAGCATTGGATAATAAATTATATTAAAACAAAAAATATATTCACACCATCTTTTTCCATTTTCATATTTTTGAAAAAGCTCCAGGGAGCCACTAGGGCGGCGCTAAAGAGCCGCATGCGGCTCTAGAGCCGCGGGTTGCCGACCCCTGGGTTAGACGAACAAATATAGACCCCCGATACAAACAATCAGACAAACATGAACTCGTAATAAATGCCAGCGCGCCAGCAAAGCTCACCCAGCTCAATTTAGTCCGAATTAAGAGGTTTCAGAGGGGGTAGGGAGTTATCTCTAGTGCCGCGCCTTGACTCACGCTTCCACCCTTGTATACAAGTCCTGGATCGGTGCCTGATGACCGTCCAAGAGCGATAACTATCTTATCCCCTTGCGACAACCACTATTCTATTCTAGTGGCGCTATGTCCCCCCGATCAGGAGCGCATAGACTTTTTTATTTGCTACCCTTTCTCTCCAACAACAGCACAGTTAATTGTAGTCCTGTACGGACCAGCCTATACACTCGCTATCGAGTTCATTACAACGGTGAAACATAGTCTTGTTCTACACTCGCATGCCACTGCCAACCCGTGATCAATTAGCCTATAATGTTATGTATGCACCCCGGACCGGCACCAGTTCCTCCAGCAATGTAGGGAACTGTGGCACATCAGGTAATGCACGCACCTCGCGCTGCCCCGTTTTACCAGCACGTAGAAAACGGTCACAAACAACTAGAGTGCTTTTAGACCATCTGGTTTTTAATAGAGACGGCGGTGGTGTGAGTTAAAGCTATAGACAAAGGCTGTGACTTTCTCCCTCTCAGTTCGCACTCCACCAGCAAAACAGATACGGGGAGGTATTTACACACACACCCCGCGCTGCAGCTGGAGCCGTGTTTAGAGAGGCGATAGTGGTGATATCTCTGGCTGCTTCTTCTCAACTGCTAGTGTTGGCCACTGAAACCCCTAAAATTCGGCAATTTGTCCAATACAAATCTTTACTTTGCTTTTATACAGAAGTTCCACTTTACTAATGCCTTTCTTTAAGTTTTCTCCGAACATGAGCTGTGCATGCTTGTATGGCACATACATCCCAAGCAGCATACACAGAGAAAAACAGCCAGGACAAAAGTCCCCAGACACTGATTCCCTGGGGTTACTAACCCCAAATGTTCAATAACCGAAAACGAAACACAACCGCTCAGTTTCACAGGTAATCTTAGGATACCGTCAATCACAGATTCTGGTAAGGCAATGTCCAAATGTGGATTTGAAACTACACTTACCAGTTCTGAAAGAATTGTTGGTATCCTGCCGACAACGCCAATTTGTGGGGGAAACTTCTGAAGCAATTGGAAACAGGACTTATTTGGAGTTACGGCCGGAGAATTGACAAGACCTGTGGTGTGTCACGAGTTGACACAGCGGTTGCCAAACCAATTCTGAAGAACTCTTCTGTAACTCGAGGTTTTAACTAGTTCGGAGTGTAATAATCAACATTCTTTATCAGTGAGACTAAACAATTATGAACCCTGAATCTAACTAGAGCCCTCGTCTTATTACATTTTTTCGATGTCCTCCCATTCTTTTACATAGAAAAGAATGTGCGTCAGGGAACCTACGTTCCTAAAAAGAAGGGCTTCTAGATGTCCCTGAACAGTAAACTACCTCATGGCGGCTTGTGCTCTGTCATAGACTGGCAACAACAATGCGCCCAAGCTACCCCTCCTTAAGAGAGATAGCAGCAATACCCAAGGCCGTAGAACTATGCCATGGGAAAGGAGACAGTGAGAAGAGAAAATTATGAACTGTGTCAAAGGTTGAATACCTAAGCAAATTATTCCCCAACAGATACAAGTATATTTATTCAAACTGTCCTTTAATTGAAATACAAGTCGATACCATTAGGTTTTCAGTTTATTATTAACAGTCCATACTCTTTGTACAAAGAGGTATCAGTTATATATAACCACAGTACACAATAGTTAAAAATGAGACATACATGTACACGTCTGAATATATTTCAACCATACTTCAAGTGTCAGGAATTTTCTGTGTTTGTATAACCTCTCCTCTGTCACACACACAGACCAGAACTGGCATCCGTTGACCCGATGAGTAACCATTGGCTGACATCGGGATTGTCATGATAAATGAAAATGTACTATGACTAATAAATATGCTTCCATATGCTGCAGGCTTCCCGGCACAGTGCCAAGCAGGCAGAGGGTGGAGTGGAAATATAAACTTTTTACATGCCAGACACCAAACTGAAACACAATTAAATAATATTCCATAAACAGTATCTGCATTAAATATTCTAGCCATGCAGTATATTTGAAGTTTGGAAATAATTTAATAGATCTTCACCTTGCAGCGACAAGCACAACGGAAGCTGACTGCTATCTGATTATGGAGGTTTGGGAAATAGCAGCTGATAAAAACATCTTGTTTAAAATACAGTATAATGATAATAAGAATTCTGAATATCAACATTAACTGTCTGTTCTTTGAGTTCATAATAACGGGGATTTTAAATACATTTTTGCAGAATATCTGGACTTCCAGCTTTTTCTCATTGTCCACAGTAACTGAAGTGTCCTTACAATTGTTTTCATTCCATTCCTTGTGCTGGATTTTGAGTGGGGTTTGAGCAAGGTGGTGGTGTCCTGGACTAGGAGGTTGGAGGTCGTAGGGCCCGGCAGGAGTGGCAGCAGGCCTTGCTGTAGTACCAGTGGCTGCACAGGTTGACCTTCAGCGCCAGAAGGCAGTTGGTGGAGGGACGATCCTGGCAGCTTTCATCTGGAAAACAGTTCACACATGTCAGCTATTACATTTAAAGGTCATCTATTATGCAAAATCCCCTTTATCATTTATTTTATACATAAACATGTTTCCCCTCTGTGTAAACCTGAATCATTATCACCTGAATCTCCTCCTAGAGCACCATTGTGTTCTTTTTAACCAAATATCTGTCACACTCCTAGGTTTATGTCACGGTTTTAGTGTTGTCTGTCTGGTTATGGGTTTTGTAAGTCTTGTACCGGCCCGCAGAGCTATGTTTCCTTGCTTGATTACCTGGCCCACACAGCCATGGTCCAGGCCTCTGTTCCGGTTCCAGCGGCTCCAATTCCAGCCTCAGACCTTTTCTCAGGAACCCGTCTGGCGTTTGGAGGTCCACAGAGCCTCCAAAAGGTCTCTGGAAGATGCAAGGCCAGGATTCCAGCCCGTACTCCAGCGGCTCCGGCTACAGTGCCGGTCCCAGCAGCCATGGTTCCGGCCCCAGTTCTGGCCCCAGCAGCCATGGTTCCAGCCTCAGTCCTGGCCCCAGCAGCCATGGTCCCGACTTCAGCTTCGGCTCCAGTGCTGGCTCTCCGGCCAACACCAGCTCCCTGTGTCGTGTCGGCATACCGGCCGACTCCAGCACCTCGTCTCCTGTTGGCTCTCCAGCCGACGTCAGCTCCCCGAGTCCTGTCGGCGTACCGACCGTCTCAAGTCCCTTCTCAAGTCCCCTCTCAAGTCTCCTCTCGAGTTCCCTCTCAAGTATCCTCTCAAGCTCCCTCTCGAGTCTCTTCTCCAGTCCCCTCTCAATTCATCTCTCAAGTCTCCTCTCAAGTTCTCTCTCACATCACCTCTCGAGTTACCTCTCGAGTCACCTCTCGAGTCTCCTCTCGAGTTCCCTCTCGAGTCTCCTCTCGAGTTCCCTCTCGAATCACTTCTCGAGTCACCTCTCGAGTTCCCTCTCGAGTTCCCTCTCGAATCACTTCTCGAGTCACCTCTCGAGTTCCCTCTCGAGTCCCCTCTCGAGTCTCCTCTCGAGTTCCGGGGGTCCTGCCAACCCTATGTCCTGTGCCGTTGGAGGTCCCGCCGACTACTCTCCTGCCGGGGGTCCTGCCAACCCTGTGTCCTGCCCCGTTGGGGGTCCCGCCGACGACTCTTCTGCCGGGGGTCCTGCCAACCCTATGTCCTGTTCCTTTGTAGGACCCGCTGAGAGTCCTGCCAATCCCATGTCTTGTTCCGTTGGAGGTCCCGACGTCACCTGTCTTGCCGGGGGTCCTGCCAACTCCTGGTCCTCTTCCGTGGGGGATCCTGCCGAAGCCTTTCCCACCGGCTCCGGTTCATGTCCTGTCGACACCGGGTCCTGCCCGGCCTCCGGAGGTGTCTGGTCTTCGCCCTCGAGCCCGGCCACCTGAGAGCAGCGGTCTTCGCCCTCGAGCCCGGCCCCCTGAGAGCCGTGGACTTCGTCCTCGGGCTCGGCCCCCTGACTCTTCCTGCCGCTGCCTTCACCCTCATGCTCGGCCCTCTGAGTTCGCCTGTTGTGGTCTTCACCCCTCCATGGACTCTGCCTTGCCCCCGGGCCGTCCGCCCGAAACCCCCACCATGAACTCTGCCTTGCCCCCGGACCGTCCGCCCGAGACCACCTCCTTGATCTCTGCCTTGTCCCGGGCCGTCCGCCCGAGACCCCCTCCTTGGTCTCTGCCTTACTCCCGGGCCTTCCGCCCGAGACCCCCTCCTTGGTCTCTGCCTTGCCCCCGGGCCGTTCTCCCACACACTCTCCCATTCACTGAAAAGCCTCCATAGTGGTCCTTTGTTTATTCCCGTAACATAGTGATATCACTATGTAACACTCGCTTCTATTAGCTAGCAATCTGACACATTGTAAGGTGCCAAGAGGCAAACTCACTCAATAGAGTTTAGCAGTGATTACGCATTGTTGGACCGGACCCGGAAGTAAAATCAATGGGATTTCTCCATTTCAATTTGGTATATTGAAGAAAATAAGCTTTGTAACAACCAAGTTTATACTTACATGTTTTGTTCAGCAGGATAATCTCCACATATTGACACCACTTTGTGATTGTGAAGGCTAACTGCAATCACCAGAGGTAAAAGGCACATTTTAGGCTATAAACAAAGTACATCATTTCCTTTCATTTAGTCACTTATTAGCAACCGCGCTATTTATGACACAGTAGCTACTGACGTATTTCCTCATCAGCTTCTGTTAACTACAGACCTTATTTCAGACTTCTACCAACAAACACGTTAAAAAAAACATTGACTTCAAGGCAAGGGAACAGGAAGTCATGAAATGTTACGTTTATTTCGGGTTTTGGGACTTATTAATGCACCACTTGACCAATTTGGGCTGGTTTTGATTGGGCAGGTTTTTTTGACAAACAAACACATGCATATTTAGCCTCTATTACGAACCAGATATGGTGTCAATTTAGCATGTATATGTCATGTCACTCTAAAGATTTGGGAAAACATGACTGTAAGTTGTCACGATTCTCATGTTATGTCACGTTTATAGTTTTGTAGGTTTGGGTGTTTTTGCTGTTTTCCATGTCATGTTTTCCTTTGGGTTATTGTCTGGTCCTTTTCCCTGTGTTTTCCTCTTGTCATTAGTTTCCCTGGTGTGTCTAAATGTCTGATTATGTTCACCTGGGCCCCTGTGTTTTCTCCTCCCTCCTCACCTGTGTCTTGTTGTGTGATTGGCCTTGTGTGTATTTAAGTTATGGGTTTTCTGTCTGTCTTGGTCGGTTCGTCTTGTTCCCTGACTAGTTCTGCGGTGAGTGTTCTGTTTGTCATTGTACATATATCTCATAGCCTTGAAATAAAGGAAGTTTCAGTTTATATCTGCATTTGGGTCCTGCTTGTTTCACAAACCGTGACAGTACGAACCGACCAAGAAATGGGCCCAGCAGATCCGTTCGAGTCGGAATTATTAAATGTTTCCTTTTTTTTGGCTAACTGCTCGGATAGATGGAAGAGAGCACCCGGAGTTCAGCAGCGGGAGGCTGTGTTGTCGGAGGCGCGCCAGATGGCTAGAGAGAAACCAGGTATGGTGAAGTTCTTACCTGGCTGGATTTCAAAGATCCTCCCTGTGTGTGATTCCCGGCCTGCTAGCCCCAGGCATGCTAGCTCCCGGCCTCCCAATTCCCAACCTGGCACCATACGCCTGGGTGGTTTCCGTCTGCAGTCAGCCCGTGCTTCTGCCCCAGTTCCTGCTCCTGTCCAGGAGTCATATTCTGGAACTCGTCTGGCTTATGGAGGTCCACGGAGTATTCAGGCGGCTGCTAAGAGGAGGAGTCGCAAGGCCAAGCAGGCAGCTCAAGCCCCAAGAGCCATGGTTCCGGCTCCAGAACCGGACCTTACAGCCATGTTTCCGGCTCCAGAACCGGACCTTACAGCCATGTTTCCGGCTTCAGAACCGGACCTTACAGCCATGTTTCCGGCTCCAGTGCCGGCCCACACAGCCATGTTTCCGGCTCCAGAGCCGGCCCACACAGCCATGTTTCCGGCTCCAGAACCGGACCTTACAGCCATGTTTCCGGCTCCAGAACTGGACCTTACAGCCATGTTCCCGGCTTCAGTGCCGGCTCCAGTAACCATGGTCCCGACTCCGGCTCCTCGTCACCTGCTGACTCATCGGCCGACGCCAGCTCCTCGAGTCCTGTCGGCGTACCGGCCAACTCCAGCACCTCGTCTCCTCTTGGCTGTCCGTCCGACGCCAGCTCC
>NC_136909.1:36690772-36758379 GCF_949606895.1 Notothenia rossii
GAGGAGGAGATTTAGGTGATAAGGTGTGGTGGGGGGGGGGGGGGGGGTTACCTTGGTTGGTGCTTGGCTAATGGTTACACAAGCCAAAAAATCGTTATGACATCATAAAGTGGCCAAAATCTGATCAGCTCATTTTCAGACAGGTTTTTATATAAATGGATCAGGACAAAAGAGAGCCAATCTTTTCTCCTGAAACTTTCAGAGTCTCTTTACACAGAGGGGACACATGTTTATGTATAAAAGACATGAAAAAGTGGATTTTGCATAATAGGTGACCTTTAAAATACCAGTTCGATTACATAATTCCAATGTTGTTATGAGAAATAATTCACAGTTTCAGGTCTAATAATAAACAGAATTTGTGAATGTGTGTCTCACCCTCTCCCAGTCTTGGCTCAGCCAGTGTGGAGCACAGTCTCTCTCACCACAGGGATGGATGGCCAGTGGCTTGTCCTCCGCAGAGCACTGGTTCTCAGGAACCACGCGACCCTCCGGAGCCTACAGTACACGTGACGCACCGTCTTTCCCTGGCCACACGACCCCGAGCACTGCAACGTGCAACAGTGTCAGGGGTCAAACTAGCTGTTCATTATCCAGAGAATGCATTCCTACTGCCATCATGGCCTTCCTGAGCCATGTCTTTTAATAAAGCTTGGGGTCAAACGCTGCTTGTCACATTAAGTCAGATCACCTCACATCATATTTAATACAAATGTAGCATTGCATGAATATAAGTGGCATCACGTCACATCACACCACATCAGAGGAGAGAATCAACTGCATCAGGCCATGTCACATCAGATAAAGTCATGTTAACACTTATTTATTGTAAGTAAAGTATCTAACAAGATCTCATGTTCTATGAATTTAACAGAGGTATGACATACTGTCTTGTTTACACCAGGGAAAAGCTAATCGCGCTAAAGCAGGAATAGCACTCGGACAAAGACTATCTCCACTGAAATCTGAAGGACACAGAGGATGCAGGGTAACCCGAAGAGACGAAGAGCGAGAGTCGGGTCAAGATTTATAGAGAAAAGGAGATATAAGCCTTGGCTCCCTACTCTCCTCAGAAGCAACGTAAGATCACTGACTGGGAATGGAAGAGCTAATTGCTTCCGCTAGGAGTCAGATGGAATATCTGGAATGTAGTTTAATGTGCTTATTTTCTGATTGGTTCTGTGAATGGCACAGGTGTACATAATACAATTGTCTGGTGAAAGAATGTGTCCACAGACAGACATATAAAAGCCATGATGACACAAGATGAAAACAAGTCCTGGCTGGTAAATATTATATTGACAGCAGCAAGCAGCATGGTGGTAAAAGGCAAAACACACATCCAGCCAGTGGCGGCCGGCCCATAGGAGCGCTAGGGGCGCCGCCCCACCTCTTCCACATTTTTTTTTTAATGAACAAGGTAAATATTATATAATTGGTATCAGTAAAATGTACAATCTACAATAAAATCTCATTTAAAATTGTGTTTACGATGTCTAAAGTCACATGTTTCCTGCCTGGCCTTGCCCGTGTATCATTACCCTCTCTCGTCTGGGCGCTAAGAGAGGAGCCCTCAACCAGTGCAGCAGCAGCCACTAGCAGCTGACTGTTGCTATCTGTAAACTATGCCTCCGAAACATAATTTCAGCCAATCAGCGTCGTCAAATCTGATGATCACCTGGCGCCAATGTCAGCGCCCGGTGCAGGTTTATGGCTAGAAAGGATCCGTCTTGTGTAAAACTCTTGCGAGAGTTTTCGAGTCACGTGGCTGAATGTTCACGTTTGACAGGCAGCCTTTCAGCTACGATCGTTAACATCAGTGGGCCACAGCAAATGATGGTGAGAAGCTAAACTATCTATTAATGATGTCAATTACAGGGAGTGTGATTGTAACTGTGTGTGTGAGTAGCTGGATGCAAACAGGTAAACGCTGTCTTTTGTTTCCCATGCTTGCTCTTCAAACAGCCGGGGACAGATACTATGTGCCCGTGATAAATCAACACACACACACACACACACACACATATTATTGTAGTTGAGTTTTGACAGCATCCATCAAACTAGATTTTTTGCCTTAAAGGTCTGTTTTCTAATATTTCTGTGTTTCTGAACCATGTCTGTGTCTGCATATAATGTTCGTATTTAGTCTCCTGATTTTAAATGGGAATTAAACCATTTGAGTGTTCCCAAAGAACCGGTGTTCTGCAGTTTGTGTGGGCCTACTGTACTGTTGCACAGTTTACTGAAGAAACTATGTCCAGGACAAGGTGTTTGGAAGTTTTGGAAGATTCATAGCTAACCACACTGAAGATTATGGAGGTATTGATCAGTCTTCTCATATCTCTAACATCACCAGAAGTCATCATTTAAGAGGTCATTTCTCAAAATGTTCCCTGTGTGGTTTATTCACCATAACAATAGCCCCACCTAAAATAATTTCCACCAGCCGCCACTGCATCCAGCGCTGGTAAAAAACAAGATAAAATTGCAACCGTATCTGGTTTTGCATTAGAATCATAATCATAAATATTTTATTTGTCACATTTTTGCATCGGTCTCTTCATTTTTTCCAGAGCTGTATATCTTGTCAGACAGTATATCTGTGTTGATGCAGAGTAAGACACTCACAGGCCCCCACTCTGACACGGTCCAGTGGCGCTCGCAGGGCGGCCCGGTGCAGTTTTTGATGTTTGGTGGTTTGGTCATCAGGTCACATGGTCGGGTCTCATCAGAGCAGCGGACATCACGGGTCACCTGAGCTTTGCGGCCACATTTAGCAAGGCACTAGAACAAGAAGAGGTACACAGACACACATTTTTCTAAGTTATTACTTCTGTCTGGGCAAGAAAGTCAAATATCTATTTTATTTTACCAAAGATTTCAATATCCATACTGGCACGATATTGTGGGGTTAACTATTGGTGCTTTCACAGAATATTAAAGGTCCCATGTCATGCTTTTCCAGTTATTACACGTCCCCTTGTGTGTTATGAAGGTTTTTATGCATGTAAACGGTCTGCAGAGTCAAAAACCCTCAAAGTACACCCTGTAGGGAGTAAAACTCTAACACAGAAAATACCTCCCCAAAACGCCTCGTTGGAGATTTCTCATACCCAGTAGCCACGCCCAGAGCTATGGCCGCACCCTCTGTCAGCCTTTCACGAAACAAAAGTTGCGGTCGGATAATCCAAAAATCAGCTCCTAAGGTCTAACCCTATCATCTATTCCTTGACCTCTGAGTGAAACGTCACGGGGTTAAGGGATAGTGGATAGGAGAATTCAAAAGGATTTAGGAGAAGAGACTGCGGTACTTTAGAGAATCCGACTGCACTTTCACTATCCAACGTATTTATGATGCACGTCATCAATGTGTGTCTGCTGCTGTGGGGGAAACTATGGTAACTACAGTTTCCTATACAGCGGACTACAACATGGATGTATAATAAGAACGAGGGACTGCTGTAAACTCATCTAGAGACTATGCACCGTGCTCTGATGCTTTATGAACGTGGACAACAGAGAAACATATTCTTCATGACCAAAGTTGGAATTGAAATAAAAAAGGAAAGTGAAACTTATGCTCATCACCCTCTCGCTCCGGTCCACATTAATAGAAATTAGCCCAATACGTATTATTGTATGAAAAGTTCTTATCATAAATACAAATGTATTTATGAGCTAAATACAAATGTATTTATTATAAACGTTAGTCCTTAACATCTATCTCTGTGTATATCACCATTCAAACATCTTTTAAAAGTTGAACAAACCCCACACAGCTCAATGAAATGTTGACTTTATTTGATAATTTCAGTAAAAACTAACGTTCATATTTGTCTTTTTGATTATAATACTGATGAACAAAAACAAAGCACTTTGGCAAGTTACCACATACGTTTTAAAATGCTTAATAATTGGTGAATACACATACTTTACAGAGATGCTGTATGAGAAACCAATGTGAGTTTGGAAAATTGCACAATATAAATCTATTCTAGTAGACCTCAACAATGGAATTATGATCAGTAGAAATGGCCATGACATGGGATCTTTAACACAAAAAGATTTTTGATAAATAATTATCAGAAATGTTGTTAAAAGGGCTGAAAAAGCAAATAATAGAACAGTTCACTGAAGAAAAAGATTCTGACACTTGATTAAATGTATCTTATTTTTATAAATTCATTTTGTAAATAAATACTAAATACTATCTTTTTCATCTTGTATTAACCACGTTTAAAACAAGTATGTTAAATTCAATGAAAAGTTGGCAAAAATACGTTAATGATGCTTACGGTTGTTCAGCAGGATAATCTGCACATATTTACTTCAATTTTATGATTTTTGAAGAGTAAATACAAACTCCAGATGTAAAATGCCACATGATGGTCGCATGACTTCACGTAACCATCGCTAAGCCAAATGTGGCTAATATTTGGCGTGATGACATTTAGTAACTTCATAATTGTCACGCGTGTGCAACCACTGTTTTAAAAGGCACATAGAATCTTTGAGAATGCACATTTGGGGTACTATGGTATTTTATGTAGAACAATACGTGGAAAATGAACAGATCCAACCAAAAACACGTTTAAAAAAAAAATAAAAAATTGTACAATGCTAACTATATCCGGGTTTTAGGACTAATTCCTGCACCACACAAACACCTCTTTGTTAATGTTCTCCTCATATTTCAAGCGCTTTCGCAGCAGGGGAATCATTACAGTCTTATCTGGTACCTCTGTCCACTCGGCCACCTCCCACTGTGGCCCACAGGCGGGGCTCTTGCAGGGCCGTCTCTCCACAGGTCTCTCCAGGTCGGCCATGGTGCAGAGGTCGCTGTAGACCGAGCTGTCCAGGCCCGGCGAGAGCATCTTCCAACAGCGAACCTGGCGAAACTGGAAACCCTCCCCGCAAGTCCTTGAGCACTCGCTCCAGCTGCTCGCCTCCCATCTGAAACACCACATTCATCCTATCTCATCAAGGCTCTGTGCAGTTATATTCAGATTGTATGATTGCAAGAAATATATCTGGCACAATAAAATGTTTCATTGCACCTGGGCGGACATTCCCTCCCAATACAGAAGTCGTGGACCGGCTCCGGTTTGGTCAAAGAGTCACAGTACATGTCGTGCACCTCGATGCCATCATAGCGGATACATGTGACGAAGGATTTTGACACTCCTGGATTGTGAGCAAAAGAAAATGATTTGTATAGCACATTTTAATCACAAGAAAACTACATTCTACATGTGAAGTTCATGTAAAGGATCATATGCAGCGAGCCTGTCAATAAAGTTAAAGGGAACCCGACAGGGTGAGCAGGACCCTGACGCAAAGGAATGGGATGTTGAATCTCCCTGAAAGGATCAGGGTTCAGTCTGTTTAGATTTTCCTGTTAACACGATTCCTCTAGTGTTCCCTAACTGTCTGTTTTCTTCTGCGGATTTCTCTGGATGTTTGTTAACCACTTTCCTTCTCTTGCACTTCTCTACTACGGACAGTTTAGCCTTCCACAAATACAAGTATTCCATGGATTTCTTTTCCTGACGGAGAAAGTGAAAACAAAGCTGATGTTAACCGGACCACTTCACTTTCAACTTCCTTCTTCAAAATTGAGCTATCGAAATTGTGTAGTCAACTAAGCCGTGTAATAAGGCAAGGCAAGGCATTAAAAGAAAAAATACAAGAATAGCAGTTACAGTGCAGTTTAAGATATGAATAGTTCAATTAAAAGCAGCGGCAAAAAGAAAAGTCTTCGGCCTGGATTTAAAAGTAGTAAGAGTTGCAGCGGACCTGCAGGACCCTGACGCAAAGGTAGTTTGTTCCAGATATTTGGAGCATAATAACTGAAAGCTGCTTCTCCATGTTTAGTTCTGACTCTGGGGACAGAAAGCAGACCCGTCCCAGAAGACCTGCGAGATCTGGATGGTTCATAATTTAGCAGTTGATCAGAAATGTATTTTGGGCCTAAACCATTCAAAGCTTTATAAACCAGCAGCAGTATTTTTAAATCTATTCTTTGACACACAGGAAGCCAGTGTAAAGACTTCAGAACAGGAGTGATGTGATCCTCTTTCTTAGTGTTAGTGAGGACTCGAGCAGCAGCGTTCTGAATTAGCTGCAGCTTTCTAATAGATTTTTTAGTGAGACCTGCAAAGACACCATTACAGTTGTCGAGTCTACTGAAGATAAAAGCATGGACAAGTTTTTCCAAATCCTGCTGTGACTTTAGTCTTTTAATCCCAGATATATTCTTAAAGGTGGGGTAGGTAATTTTTGGAGAAACCAGCTCGAGTGTGTTAGAATTTGAAAATACACAGCCGGAAAAAATCTGCCTCTTCCTTCAGACTTCCTTACAGAGCCCCTCCTCCAACACACACAAATGCGCACATGACCAATGAGGGCACGCAATAAGTTTTTGCACAGATGGAAGGCTGACAGGCAGGTAGGCCATCCAGTTATTTTAGCCGGGCCGGCTAATGGATTTTTTGTCAAAGCACTTAAGATATTCATTGCTATCGGGATGTTAAGAGCATTCCATGGAATATAACAAAAAGTGTATCTCAAGCCGGTTTCTCAAACTTGCCTACCCCACCTTTAAGGTGATAGTAGGCTGATTTAGTAATTGTTTTAATGTGACTGTTGAAACTCAGGTCAGAGTCCATTGTTTCACCTAGATTTCTGAATTTATCTGTTGTTTTGAACATTGCAGACTGAAGCGTAGCGCTAACTTTTATACGTTCTGCATTGGCACCAACAACCATTACCTCAGTTTTATCTTTGTTTAGTTGGAGAAAGTTCTGACATATCCAGTCATTGATTTGTGCACTTGCTCAGTGTCTGAATTGGAGCATAGTCTCCTGGTGAAATGGTTATGTACAGTAAATGTGTGTGTCATCCGCATAGCTATGGTAACTTATTTTGTTCTTTTGTTATTATCCGATTTAGTGGTAGCATGTAGATCAGGGATCACCAACTACATTTGTCCAAGGGCCAAAATGTATCTCATGGACACTTTTGCAGGCCAGCGATTGTGATGCAAATTAGTCGCTTTTCGGCGCCTCCCGCTTTTTTAACGCTGCTTTGGGTGAGTTGTGTAATTCGTGGAGAACCGAAGAGTTTTCGTTTTGGGGGGGGTCCGTCCGTTAGTCCGTCCGACTGACGGACAACTTCTCACTTCAAAAAAGAAGAAGAAATCTAGATCGCAAAATAACAAGCGAGTGCCTGTTTTTCCTGGCCAAGTTCCTTGAACACAACACGAGCGTAACGTGTCTTCACGTGGTTATGTCTCGTCTGAAAGGAGTGTAGACTAGAGTGCTTACGGAGAGCACCGGAAGGCCGCTCCAGCTCTTCAAATATTGCAGTACCCATAAGGAGCCGTACACATGCCGCAGTGTTTGTGTGGCTGTGTCTTTAGTTGTAAGCACAGTGGCGATCTGTTGTTATTAGCATCTGATTAGCTAGCTATGCTAACGAATTTAAAGAGCTTTTCTACAACCAGGTCGAAGAGAGCTCTCTCCTGAGAGGCTCAAATAACCTCAGCTCAGTGAGGTTAAGGCACACCTTGATATGATCATTATAGTTATTAATGAGACATTAGAGACTAAATATAAGTATAAAACACTATATGACAGTAACAAAAAAGTTGTTAAAAATAACAAGAATAGAGTTTAAAAAAGGGAGTGATTTGTAAAATATCCCAAAAGAAAAATCTGCTTACAGTTCTGTTTCAAATGGGTGTTGAAAGATGTACCCATAGGGGGAGCATGCCCCCGGACCCCCCTAGAGGAGGTTAGGTCAACCCCACTTAAATCATGTTCACATGGATACTAAATACATTTGCACACATCTTGTGTCCATATCTTTCTGTTTTGGTGGTCATGCCACACTGTGCACATGCATGCATGCATGCATAATAATAAAAACCCTTGATTTATAACATCTCTGTCTCCTATTGATTTGAGTATATTATAAAGAATAGCCAGTTAATTGAAGCATTATAGCACAGGCCTTTGTCAGATGGTATATTACGCAGTTTTTTTCCTGCTTCGAATAGTTCTCTCTTTTTTCACCATACCTGTGTTTGCATCACTGGTATAAGTACCCCAGAATTTTGAAGTTGTTGACCGGGGGGTGGAGAACGCTCAGGTACTGCGGAGCGCATAACGCTTAGCAGACTCGTCTAACGAAGGATCACTTCTAGGCTACTGTCCCGCAGCTGCTGCCTCTCTGTTGGACTCCGGTACTGCACATTACTCACGAGACTTTGTATAAAAAAAAATTAGTGGGGGGCAAACGCACTAACTAACTATGCATGGGGCCCCCTTGAGGGGGTTTCCCGACATGTCATTGCCAGGGGAAAAAAAGGGGGTTTCATGTTGTCGTTGCTTTGGACCTTCTTAATCAACCTTCTTTGGGGGCCCCCTTCTGGTCCGGGGCCCCAAGCAGTTGCCTGCCGCCCCTGATGGTGACTACCAGTGGCGAACCGTGTCTATCACAACTGGACCTTCTGTAGACACACACACCCGCCACCGCCGCGTTCCAGGGTTCCATGGTTCCATGGTTCCATGGTTCTAGGGTATTCTCTGAACCTTGAAGGCCCTGACGGTTCACCGCTGGTGACAGGGAATTGCTTATGGCAAACACAGTTCTTCATCTGACGGAATAAAGTGAATTATATTAAAAGGTCCCATCATATGCTTTTCCGGTTATTACACGTCCTTTTGTGTGTTATGCATAGACTGTATATATAAATGGACGTAGTGTCGACAGTGACGTCAGAGTCTAACTCCCGCCTGATCCAAATAAGGGCAAAGAGACGGATCCGAGGAGGGACTTGCTGCCACCGAGCTGGAAGCTCCAGAGCTAGCCGAGGCTAACAAGCTAAGCTAACATGCTCAGCAGTGCTGCTCTGTGATGCTAGCCGGCTAACCTAAGTCTGTTGCTCCCGGTCTGCACATTTTACGTTGCTTAAGGTAAGTGAACATGAAACTATTCAGCAAAACTTTCAATAATAATCTAAGGTATTGAGATTTGGAATAAACTTTCAGGTTTCTAAAATATATATGTGGTAAATTCAACAGTGGATCCAGCAAAGATCCACATTTTTGCATGATTTTATTTATTTATTTTTTGCTGTTACTTAATTATACTTTTAATAAATTAAAGTCAAGCTTAGTAACATGTGATGGTAGCTAGTTAGTGCCCTTACCTGTGTGCCTCCTCCACAACCAGACTAAATGTATTGAAATAACAATCTTCATTTTAGGTGCCTGTTCTTCTTTTAAATTAAACTTTCAGACATGAGATATTGAAATACAGTAATAATATTGTTTATTTAAAAAACTGAGCCATTCCTTACAGTTAACTTCATATTTCTTATTGTCTAAGCATTTATTACACAAATTTTCCCCACTCATATTCACAGTTTGGATCAATTGAGAGTCCAGGGAGCTGCAGAGACTTTGGGAGAAACCTCAGTGTGGGTTTGGCTGGAGAGGACTGAGTGTTAGGAACCTTAACTCAATAGTTTAGAGGACTCAAATGCACAACCCAGAGACAAAAAAGGTTTGAAGAAAAATAATCTTCACTTGCAAAAAACAAAATCACTCTTTTCGAGGAAATAACAAAATGACAAAAGTCAAGCGCTCACATGGAGGGAAAAAGGCAAAACACTGAATCTCTTAAGCGATGGCTTGGATCTGGCTTCTTGGGACAACGAACAAGATGAACCGGCAACTAACAAGGGAAGACAGGACAATATATACATGAGGTAAGTGGGCACAGGTAGAAACAATCAGGGGCGGGGCAGACACTGACCATGGCGGGAAAAAGAACCAAGGCAGGAAGTAAAGGGACCTGGAATGAGACAAGGTGAGTCCAAAATAAAACAGGAAGTGGAACATAGACTAAACTAACATGAACATGACAATCACAAACATGACACAATTTAACATAATTGAAGGGACACTACAGTACCCCCACTTCTAGGGCCGACTCCCGACGGCCCAGGCTGCTCAGGGTGACGATCATAGAAGTCACTGATGAATGTCTTATCCACAACGAAAGTCGAGGAGACCCAGCAACGCTCCTCAGTGCTGTAACATCCCAATCGACCAAGAATTGTCATCCTCTGCCTCGTTTGCGGACCGCCAGAAGTTTCCTGACTGTGTACACCGGGCCGCCTTCAATGATCCGGGGTGGTGGATGGGGCTTTGAGGTGGGAACCAGAGTGCTCTCTCGAACTGGCTTGAGTTTGCTCACGTGAAACGTGGGATGGACCCTCAAAGATCTGGGGAGTTTGAGGCGCAAAGAGACAGGGTTAATGACTCTTGAAATTGGGAAAGGACCCACAAACCTCGGTGCCAACTTCTTGGAGTGAAGGTGTAGGGGTAGATCCTTGGTGGAGAGCCAGGCTTTCTGGCCCGCCCTGTAGAGGGGGGCCGCACACCGGTGACGATCCGCCGCTGACTTCATCCGGGTCGAGGTCCGGAGTAGCGCCTGCCGAGCACCGGCTTAAACCCGCCGACAGCGTCGGACCATGGCGTGCGCGGATGGAACCTTGACTTCTTCCTCATTAGCAGGGAAGAGAGGAGGCTGATACCCGTTAGCACACTGGAAAGGGGAAAGATCCGTGGCAGCCGAGGGGAGAGTGTTGAGGGCATACTCTATCCAGGTAAGGTGATTGCTCCAAGTGGTCTGCTTCTGGGACACGAGGCACCTGAGGCATGTTTCGAGGTCTTGGTTCAGGCGCTCTGTCTGACCGGTGATAACCGGAAGATAAGCCGAATGTGGCGCCGAGGAGCTGGCAAAACTCCTTCCAGAAGTTGGAAATGAACTGTGGTCCTCTGTCGGAAATTATGTCACTGGGAAACTATGGATTCTGAACACGTGAGTTAACATGACCTCTGCCGTCTTCTTGGCAGAGGGAAGTTTGAGCAGAGGAATGAAATGTGCCATCTTTGAGAAACGGTCTACCACCGTCAGGACGGTAGTGTTACCTTTGGAGGGCGGTAACCCAGTCACAAAGTCCATGGAGATGTGCGACCATGGTCGCTGAGGTACTGGGAGGGGCTGGAGCAGACTCATCTGGGCCTGGGACGAGGTCTTATTCCAGGCACACACTGGACAGGCCGCTACGTACTCGGAGACCTCTTTTTTCATGGCGGGCCACCAGAACCGCTGCTTTATGGCAAACATCGTTCGTCGGACGCCCGGATGGCATGTGAACTTGGACGTGTGAGCCCAGTGGATTACCTGAGAGCGTAAAGACACAGGGACAAACAAGCGGTTGCCTGGACACTCTCTGGGTGCCAGGCTCACAACATTCGCCTGCTTGACATCTGTTTTTATCTGCCATGTTACCGACCCAACCACACAGTTCAGTGGAAGGGTTCATACTGGTTCCTTGGCATTATGTTCAGGCTCAAAGAGACGAGACAGAGCGTCTGGCTTACGGTTTTGTGTAACGGGCCGAAGAGATAATGTAAAGTTAAATCTGCTGAAGAACAGAGTCCACCGGGCCTGGCGTGAATTTAGTCACTTGGCTTTCCTAACATATTCTAAATTCTTGTGGTCAGTCCAAACAAGAAACGGTTGCTCCGCCCCTTCTAGCCAGTGTCTCCACTCCTCCAATGCTGCTTTGACAGCTAGTAACTCCTTGTTCCCCACATCATCATTTCTTTCAGCTGAGGTCAACTTACGTGATAGATAGGCACAGGGGTGCATCCTGTTATCCTCGGAGGACCTCTGAGATAACACAGCCGCTATGCCCTCGTTGGATGCGTCAACCTCAACCACAAACTGTCTCTGGGGGTCCGGAACAGTGAGTACAGGTGCCGTGTTGAATCTTATCTTGAGGCACTGGAAGGCGGACTCGGCCTTTGGGGGTCCACTGAAAAGAAACCTTAGAGGTGAGAGCATGCAAAGGTGCGGCCACAGAACGGAAGTTGCGTATAAACTTCCGGTAAAAGTTGGCAAACCCCAGGAATTGTTGGACTCTTTTGCTGTTATCAGGAGTGGGCCAGTTGGTCACCGCACTGACCTTGGATGGATCCATCTGCACCTGATTGGCGGTGACAATATGTAGCCCAGGAAGGAGAAAGTGGTTGCATGGAAGTCACGCTTTTCAGCTTTCGCATACAACTGATTCTCAAGAAGCTTCTGGAGAACTTGGCGGACATGCATGACATGAGACTGACTATCTGGGGAGAAAATCTAAATATCGTCCAGATACATGAAAACAAAAACATTCAAATACTCTCTCAAAATATAATTTACCATAGCCTGAAATACAGCAGGAGCATTACATAGTCCAAAAGGCATGACCCGATATTCATAATGTCCGCTTGGGGTGTTGAACCCCATTTTCCACTCGTCTCCCTCTCTAATCCTGATGAGGTGGTTGGCATTCCAAAGATTGAGTTTGGTAAAAACTTTAGCTGTTTGAAGCAGTTCAAATGCTGAAGACATCAGCAGGAGTGGGTGGCGGTTCTTAACAGTTATTTTGTTCAATGGGCTGTAGTCAATGCATGGCCTGAGCGACCCATCCTTCTTACCCATAAAGAATCCTGCACCAGCAGGCGAAGAAGAGGGACGGATTATCCCTGCTTTCAACGAGGAGGAGATGTGATCATCCATGGCCGCCCGCTCCGGTCCCGAAATGGAGTATAAGCGCCCCCTAGGGATGGGTGCGCCAGGCAGCAGGTCGATGAGGGGGCAGTGACAGAGCTTTGGTTTTTATTAAAAACCTCTTTAATGTCATGGTAGCATGAGGGGACCTTGGAAAGGTCAGGAAAATCTGAGCTTCTATCAGAAACTGCAACAGTTTTTGGGGCTCTACAGGACATGGTCTCTGAGCTGAGTTGGGTTACTGGGGCTTTGGTGACAACATGGTGGCGAAAATAGCCGGACTTACAGGTCTGTTCACAATTCCCTTCCCATCCCTTAATTTGTCCTGAACACCAATCAATATGTGGGTTATGTGTTTTTAACAAAGGAAACTCCAAAATCAGTGGATTTTGTGCTGAATTGAATAAATGAAACTGCATTATTTCTACATGATTATTATCAATTGTCACTTGAATGGGTTCTGTACTATCAGTTACTTTACACATTAGTCTCTGCCATCTAGGGTGCTGGCATTGACGGGATGCTTGAGAGGGACAGTCTTAATATTAAGGCGTTTAGCTAAACCCCAGTCTATGAGGCTTTCATCAGCCCCAGGGTCAATTAGCGCCCCCAGAGTATGTGTCTGACTGTTAGCTGTGACTTTAACCTGGGTGAGTGTGCGAGGAGGATAGTCAGAGGAAATCTTGCTCACCAGTACCCTCCTCATGGTTGGTGAGCATGCCCTTTTCCCGGGCATGTTGCCTGCTGGTAACCCGATTGGCTACAGTAAAAGCAGCATCCCTCCTGCAGGTGGCGCCGTCTTTCCTCTAGAGAAATCCTTGTTCTCCCGAGCTGCATTGGCTCCTCTGGTGCCTGTGATGGCGCTGTTCCTGTTGGACCTGATGAAGAGTGAAACAAGGGATCTCATGAAGGCTGCCTACCCAGAAAGTGCCCCTGGTGGCTGGGATGTCTTGTTGCAGTTCGGCGCCGTTCTCTCTCTCTCTTTCTCTGAGGCGGTTATCAACTCGGATAGACATGGAAATCAGCGATTCAAGGTCTTATGGTAGTTCCAGTGGATCCAGGTGGTCTTTGATGGTTTCATAGAGTCCATTCCGGAAGGCGTCAATTAATGCTGGGGTGTTCCAGCCACTGTCTATGGCTATGGTACGGAACTCTATGGCATAATCTAATACTGGCCGTGGGTGCTGTTTGAGCTGCATGAGTACACGGGTGGCGTCACCGGCAGGTGAGGTAAGATCAAAAATCCTGCTCATAGTGTCTTTGAATGCTGTGAAAGATCTACTACTATCTACTGGAGTCTCTTGACCACTCCACAGTGGCCCATGCGGCAGCTCTGCCAGTTAAATGGGAGACTATAAATGCTATTTTAGCCTCATCTGACACAAACGCGGCTGGGTTAAGTTTGTAATGCAGGTAGCACTGGACTAGGAAGGTTCTGCAGTTGCCAGATTCACCTGAATATTTCTTTGGCGATGCCAACCGCAGTGGGACAGGAGAGAAACTGAACTCGACCTTATTAGCAGCAGGATTGGCATCAGGTGGCGTAGCAGGAATCAGAGCTGTAGAAGTTGCCTCTAGATGAGTGAGGACTCTGTGGAGCTGTTCTACCAGATGGTTCACCTGTGACGTGACAGACGTTTGGAAATCCTCCTGGCGTTCTGAAAGGTCTTTCACTCCATGACTAACGTTTTTTAGCTGCTCCTGGTGCTGATGGATGATGTTTCCCTGTGCAGACAGGGCGGTCTGGAGCGTCTTGGGGTTGGCTGAGTCCATACTGGTCGGTTCGTTCTGTTAGGAACCTTGACTCAATAGTTTAGAGGACTCAAATGCACAAAGAAAAATAATCTTTATTTGCAAAAAACAAAATCACTCTTTTAGAGGAAATAACAAAATGACAAAAGTAAAGCGCTCACATGGAGGGAAAAAGGCAAAACACTGAATCTCTTAAGCGATGGCTTGGATCTGGCTTCTTGGGACAATGAACAAGACGAACCGACAACTAACAAGGGGAGACAGGACAATATATACATGAGGTAAGTGGGCACAGGTGGAAACAATCAGGGGTGGGGCAGACACTGACGATGGCGGGAAAAAGAACCAAGGCAGGAAGTAAAGGGACCTGGAATGAGACAAGGTGAGTACAAAATAAAACAGGAAGTGGAACATAAACTAAACTAACATGAACATGACAATCAAAAACATGACACAACTTAACATAATTGACGGGACACTACAATGAGGTGGAGCGGTCTTTCTCTGGGAGGAGGACCAGGCCTGATGAAGAAACCACCAAACTGCATCTGTGAGCCTATACTGGGCACAGCTGCCACAAACAAATGATGGTCCTGTTTGACTACACACTATTCAGTGTGCAGATCTTTGTGTTCACAATAAAAGTGTAGCTTCTTAGTGAATGTCCTGTATTGGTCTTTAATCTCATATCAGCTTTTCATTTTCTTATTGCCCATCTGAGAAAACGGTGAGGCAGTTGTGTCCTTCAGGTATGTCCTTTCCTAACAGAAATGACAAGAAAAATAAAACATGACATTATTGCAGAGTAAGTGTGTCATTTATGAAAGAGGTGCATTAGATGGCTGTAGTAATACAAAATTATTTGAATGTGTTTTTTTAATTCATCACTTTGTAAAGTAAAGTTTAGTCATGTTTAATGGAATGCAGATCAGTGTCATAGTTGTTACTTTATCTATTTAAACGAAAAAGTTTCTCGATTCTTTGTACAGTATGAAAGAGTCTTTGTACCTTTTACTCCATGCTGAAATTCACAGCTGTTAGGAATCTAGGTCTGTCTCTCGTGTTCAGCATCCTCTGGTCTGTCTGAATCACCTGGAAACTTTAAAAAAACAGATAGTAAAGTAACATGTGTTGGTCACAGACTTTTTTACATGTAAACGTTAGGGCTGTCCCGAATAAAAAATGTCGGGCTCCAGATATTCGGTTTGTTTAACATTTGTTTTCGGGTTCGGTTCTGGGTAAAACAAAGAAGATGCGGGTCGGGTCGCGGGTGTTGCATAATAAATATATTAAAATAATAATAATTGTATTTAAAGAGCAACTTCCAGGTTAAAGACACGTGTGAATAAATGTGTAGGAAAATAATGAATACACTAGATTTTCAAAAAAATATACAGAAATATACACTACAGTGACATCTGGCGTCGTTTTTGTAAGAAATGTTCACTTCCGCATAAAAAAGCCTCGGCACGTGACCTCCAGCGTGTGACGTAACACGGGAGACACAAGGGGGAGAGCGGCCGGTGTAACGTATTAATAAACATGGATCCCAATGCTAGTTTCGACACAGAAGAAGTTGAACATGAATATTCGAATGCATATGACGGACCACAACCTTATAATTATGAGCCTGCTAGGCGTCCAAGAGACCAGGAGCAGCCAAGGATTAAATGAATTAACGGCCATCGGAGAGAAATTGAGCTGTGGTGTGAGGAGAACCAGTGGAGAACTGGGCAGCTATCTTGGTGAGTGACCGGCGTTAGCTACAGAATGTTAGCTAACGTCACATCACAACATTGTAAAGTTAGCTATCATATATCAGGCTATAACTAAAGTAGCATTGATAATATAGTAACGTTACTGGCAGGACTGTTGATACTGATCCATAACAGAAACTAATGCGCAAGTATCAGCCGTATCTCGCGTTACCTAATGCAACTCCACACTACGGTGATGTGTACCGGAGGAGAGACGCGAAATACGGCTGATACTTGACGATCTGGCGGAGAAAGGTTGTGGAGCCTCCGTTGATATGTCGTTGTAAATGGCTTGATGGAAAGCAGGTGTGTAGTCGGGGAGGGTGCACAGCTGATTGCAGCAGGTGAGTGGAGGTTGAGCCGGGAGCCAGGAGTGACAGCCACCACGGACACACAAACAACACAGACAGGGGGAAACAAACAAACACAAAGGAGACGGCTGGAGCAGTACAGCCACCACAGCGTTACCTAATGCAACTCCACACTATGTCTTATGGTGCCGTGTACCGGAGGGGAGAGAGAGAGAGCAGCGAAGGGGGGGGGGGGGGGGAGAGAGAAGTAATACGGTTTCCTGATAAAGCTGTGGAGAGTATGTGCTGCAGGGAGGTGGATGCACAACGCATCCAGGAACGAACGCTAGCTCCGGTCCTTTTTACTGTGGACTCGATGTCCTTACAGGCTGGTATTTGTGCAACCTGCACAAACACAATACTGCACCATGATTACAAATGGTGAAATACAATGTAAAACTACCGAAAAATACCAGCTCCTTAAAACACAACCGCTCTACTCAACGCAACTCTACTATACCCGCGGTCAGAGAGCGGAGATGTGTCCCCTGTGTGATGTAATATGATGCGTTTTTAAGAGCAGAGCTCAAAATTGCTCCTTTCCCTCTGAATTCCTGGCCTTATGTCTCGTAAAACATATCAAATCCTGCATTCACTTTTTTAATTGTAATTTTCAAGCAAGTTTAAGCATAAATGTAGAAAAAATAAAAACCTGCAAGATGCTCTTTAATGTTTAAATCCTCAAACCTCTCCCCCACATAATCCTAACCTCTGCACCGCATCAAACTGCTGCTGAGTGCGAGACATTCTAAATGGCTAAGCTCTCTAGCGGAGGATACAGCATTGTCAATAACTCTTCCTCAAGAGCGAAATCCAACGTCTGGGAGGTCTTGAAAATCAGACCCGTGCAGGACTCTACACTGCATGCATGCACAGAGCACCCGTAGCGCGGAGATCATCATATCATTCTGTCTTGTATTACTTAACAAAAGAAACGGCTTGTTCGCGGGCGCGAGCCGGCTCCCGTCGTTCATTTAAAAGAGCCGGCTCTTCGAGTATTGTATAGTTCACTTCAGAGGTCTCGGACTGTGTTCACACCGAACCAAACGAACCGCACCAAGCGGGTAAACGTACCAGGGTTCGATTCAACCGGACTATACAAGGCTGGTGTGAATGCGACCTAAGTCTATAAAGCTAAAAAAAAAAAAACGAATATAACGAAATTCTGGTGAGCCAGAAGGCAAAGCTCTCTGTCTACCGCGCCATTTTCGTTCCTACCCTCACCTATGGTCATGAAGGATGGATCATGAACGAAAGAACGAGATCGCGGGTACAAGCGGCCGAGATGGGTTTTCTCCGCAGGGTGGCTGGTGTCTCCCTTAGGGATAAGGTGAGAAGTTCGGTCATCCGGGAGGGACTCGGAGTTGAACCGCTCCTCCTTCGCGTCGAAAGGAGCCAGTTGAGGTGGTTCGGGCACCTAGTTAGGATGCCACCTGGGCGCCTCCCTAGGGAGGTGGTCCAGGCACGTCCAGCTGGGAAGAGACCAAGGGGTAGACCTAGAACCAGATGGAGGGATTATATCTCTTCGCTGGCCTGGGAGCGCCTTGGGATCCCCCAGTCAGAGCTGGTTGATGTGGCCAGGGAAAAGAAAGTTTGGGGCTCTCTGCTGGAACTGTTACCTCCGCGACCCGACCACGGACAAGCGGGAGAAGATGGATGGATGGATGGATGGATGGATGGATGGATAACGAAATTGAAACCCGAATAGTAAGCCAACGACCGAACATACAGATATTTGGGTACAGCCCTAGTAAACGTCATGTGATAATCTTTTTGATTATCCTTTAAAAAAAGGGCTGGATATCGCAGCCCTTACTGTATCTTATCAGTTGGATTGTGTAATATTGTATAGTTGGGGTTTCCTTTTTATTTTACTGTTACTTTGGAATAGTTTTTCATGAGACAGTCAAATTAAATATAGTATGTCCTATGCCATATTCACATGCATTTGTAACACACACATAAGGGTAAAAGACAAACATCTTTAACAAATGTAATGCAATGAATAAGCTTAATTGTCAAAGAAGCACACATAACGTCATATCTAATATTTAAACAAATGATTTCCTTGTCCCTAAAACATTGACTAAGCTATTTTTCGTCCTTAAATGCAGGCATTAAGTTACATGTTCACATTCTGCTGCCACAATAACTTGGTTTTTCCAGTGTAATGATAATAAAATGCTTAGTAAGTATTGGTCATAATATTAATAAAAACAACAACGTTTGGATTAGTTTGTTTATTATGATGGTAACGTTAACCAGTAAGCTTCAATAATCAACTCCAGCTCAACAAACCATATTGCAATATCTACGTTAACGTTATTTCTGGAACCATCTGGAAATGTGAGATTCATATTTTTCAGATACACAGATCTTATAGTGAGGTTAATCTCATGTACAGTACGCTGCTCTTCAACAATACTGTGACGTTAGCTGTCCGCATCGTCGAGCATAGTGAATTTAAATTAACAATAAGAATGCATACAGTTACCTAACTAGCAAACTAACAACTGTACGAGGATGACCTTATTTTACCAACCTCACACAGAAGCCTTTTGTTCTACAGTATAATCCTTCCTAATGTTTTAAACTTCTCTATTATGTTTTAACTTGTATGCTACGGATAGCATTGTTAGCACAGATGTAGCTTCCCCTCCCTCGTTAGCTGAATAAAAAGACCAGTAAGAAATAAAGTGCTTGAATTTCACTTACCGAAGAAACTGCATTCAGGGACGGTCTGTTTTAACTGCAGAGCCATAAGATAAGTCAGATATTTCAATGAAGAATACTCCACCAGGCACCAACACAACAAACACGTCCGATTTCAAGTTGTGTTCCCCGGATCAGAAGAGCATCTGAGCCCCTGCAGCATCCTTGAGCTAACAGAGCTAACGGAGCTAGCAGAGGGACATAAAGCTAGAAGGTGACCACGCCCTAATTTATGCAAAAACTTTAAGACCTAATATAACTAAAAGGGATGCATTATAAAAAAAAACTCACTCACCAATACATTATCATGTAGGTGAACTATATCCAGAATAAGTATTATTGCATCCAGGAGTAGAAACATGTTTATTTCTACTGTAAATGTGGGCATTTTAACATGGGGGTCTACAGTATGGAAATTGCTCCTTTCTGCAGCCTGCTCCTACCGGCCACTAGATGAACTGCAGTTTGTGGCACTTCCTTATGGGCTTTATGCCTTCCCCAGAGTTTGCCGCTTGGTGTTATGTAGCTTTTTCTGTATGTAAACGGTCTGCAAAGTCACAAACCCTCAAAGTACACCCTCTAGCGAGTACAACTCTAACACAGAAAAGACGTGTCTATGCTGCCCCAGAACACCTCGTCGTAGATTTGTCTTTCTCCATGTTTTTCTTCCGGGGTCCAGGGGCGTATTGGCCATCGGGACGAATCCCGATGGGCCGGTCCTGAAGTGGGCCGGTCGGACGATGTGGGCCGGCCGGTAACCGGAAGGGTTCGACATTAAATGGCCCGCTGGCCCGGAAGCACTATTTAGACACCCCAGGCCAGCATAACGTACTTTGCCCGCTCGGGCCACTAAAAATATTGCTTTAAAAAAATGGTCCTGTGGTATTGGTATTTTGACTAGCAATTTAGTTAAATTGTTTTGTTTATCAACGCTACAACATAGCGTTTTCTGAGTGGGTTGTCGTTGTTGGGTGAAAAGCAAACAGCTATTTGCTGCGGAGCGCAGCGCGAGCAGGCTCCCGTGAGCGCGCACCTTCCCCTTACGAAAAAACACTATCGTATTACTATTAAGAATTACTATAGAAATACCACAAAAAACTGCAATAGTATTTCTATTGTGTTTTATGTAGTATCACTCTGGTGCTTTCTATATTATTTCTATGGTTTTTTGGAACACACTACAGAAAATTACTATCGTAATACTATAGAGTTGGCTTTGGTGATCTTATAGTGAATCTATAGTTAATTAGTTTTAATAATTATGTATTCATCCCTATAGTAAGTATGGTATCAACAAATAAAAGTTAGCAGGCAGAGCAGTTTCAATTTGAAAGATAGGAACTTTATTAACAAAATAAAATACATTGTTCACAGAATATGAATACGAATAAGTTGAATGTAAAAAGATTACAAGAACAATTTCAGGCCTGAAACAGAAAAGGTTGGGCAATGAAATTAAGGGAAAAAGTGTCCCAACCCCTATATACAGTATAAACACATTTCACATTCATATACTTACAACCCATGCCTCTCTACCAAGTCAGAGAAGCAAACTCTGACAAGTTTGAGGCTGGTCTTCTCGGTAAGAATGCCATTTTGCAGTTCATCAAATACTTCTGGAATTTTCTTCTTAAGTAGATCAGTTAGGCCATTCAGAAGAACTGGTTCTTGGCTGAACAAAACAATAAGAGCAAGCACAGCACAAAGTAAAGTTCTGGCCTGTGTGATTTTTTGAAACACAATTTAACAAGCATGGTACATGTATACCTGAGTTTGACAGACTTCTCTTAGGACAGGCTGAAGATCCGGTGCTTCAGAAAAGTGCACTTGGAATCTGTCAAAGTTACTGATTCTCACTTCTATCAACATCTATAAACTCTTTGAAGTCTCTGTTTTATTTTAAAATCCTATCAAGGACAAATCCAAATTCAGCTGTTACTTCCAGGAGATGGTTTGTGCTTTGGACACTGTAGATTTTTCTTTTAATTTACTTTTTGCTAGGACTTTAACAGATTCCTGCAGCTCATTCCCGCTGCCTGTAATTATAAGAAAAAGAAAAATTCATCCTGATGTTGACTAATCATATTATGCCAGATTAAATTAAATGCCATCATCTATCATCTTCTAGTTAAACCCATTAATACACACCTTATATAAATTATAAGCAGTATGGTAATTTTAAGTTAATTAACTTCACCCATAAAGACAACTTCTAGAGAAGCACAGGGGAGATTCTGCTCAGCCTCCAGTGGCGTTTTCTCCTGGAGGCTGGGTATTTCTTTATATTTTTTATTTGTATTTAAAAACATCTCTCCGCTGTTGTCAGTGAGTATTTTACAAAGACTGAAACAGCGCCCCTCTAAATTAATGTGTGGTGAAACACAGTATTGCACGCTACACTCACTCTATACTACACCCGCAGTCCGCCGGCCTTCCCTTCCAACGATTTGATTGGTCGGAAGGAAAGCCCGCCGGCCCTTCTCTTCCGACCAATCAAATCGGGAAGGCCTAACTGCCGTGCGTGACGCTGCGTCTCACATACAGAGTTGCCTTAGCGACAAGAGGCAGATATGAAATCTCCCTTCTACACAATATAATATTTGCAAGTATAGAGTAGTGGCTGATGTTTTAGTCAGAAACAGGTAAACTGTAGTGTACACGTACTACTAATAAATAACTTTAGTGCGAGTAAGTTACGTATTTGCACTGTAAGAGACTGTATATCAACGCAGCCTCACTCGCACTTTCTCGCCACATCTGGCTGAACAGTGAAACCTAGCCAAAGTAGCTAGATAGCATTAAACATATAGCTGCTAATGCTATCAATATAATGCCGATTGAAGAATGATCACAGAAAAGAGTGTAAGCTACATTAAGTTAAGATAAAATAAATATAATAAAAAAGAAGAAGAACGGCCTAAAGGAAAATAATTGTCATCCAGGCAGCTAAACTCAAACAATAGTTAGCTGTTCAACATTGGCAAAACATATTTATTTAAGTTTAAAAATATGTATTTAGACCCCTAGCTTGCTCACATTATGACAATATATCTGCTCACTTTGTTAAAAACGTTTTGTTTCTGTATAACTTACCTAGAGTTAGACTCTCCTCCGCTGACATCCATCCTCCATAGCAGCCAGAGGTGAAATGGCAGTTGGGACATTTGATTGACAGTTGGACAGTTGAAAAATGATACATTTGAAATAACTAAACCGTGATTGGGCAGGACAGTGCCCAATGTTAGTGCCCAATGTTAGCCCAGTGTTAGTCAACCCTATTGTGTTGACTATGTGCATTTTTATTTTTTCTATGTACACACACGTGTGTGTAAAATAGTTCAGAAATGACACTGAATGTGTTGAATTGCCTTTGAAACAGCAGTGTGTTAAAAAAAAATGACACATTAATTCTAGGACTGTAATACTTTTACAAACACTATGGTAATAATATGCATTCATTATGACAATATCATACTATTATAGGAGTGTTCTATAGTGTGTTCAAAAAACAACTACAGAAACAGTAAATATTATACTACAGCAGTACTATTTAAAAGTCTTAATACAGAAACACCAGAAAAAAACACTATGGTAATACTTTTACAAACACTATATAATAATATGCATTCAGTATGACAATATCATGCTATTACTATAGGAGTGGTCTACAGTGTGTTCAAAAAACAACTACAGAAACACTATATATTATACTATAGTTATACTATTTAAAATAATATAGGAATACTACAAAGATCTAGATATAGTATTACTATTGAAATATTATAGGGCTACTATAGCTAGTAAAATGGCACAACAGAAAATACTATAGTAATACGATAGCTGGTGAAAAATACTATAGAACTCTACAAACTTACTATAGGATACTATACAACTCTTATAGTATACTATAGTAATACTATAGTTAATTTTCGTAAGTACAGACTATTGCGCCACCTAACCATTCGCCAAAATGTTTTTAATACCAGTGGTAACCGGCCAAGCGCCGGGAAAAAAACAATCATCAAATAAAAGAAAGTAACCGGAGGAGTTAAAGGAGAGTGACAGGGAGCATGAGAAGAAGAGGGAGAGAAAGTTTCGGCCAGCTTGATCGATAGAGTTGGCTTCTAGTGGTGCAGTGACCCGTCCTAAAACCCTTTAATAATCTATCGATTAGATTTATGATTCAAAAATTATAAAAGTAGGGTAGACATGTGGATACTATCCGGCTGAACAAAACGTGCATTTATCAAACAGGTTTGTTTTCCACAGACCTTATTTCCAGCTATTTTCCAAAACCCTGTGGAGAAATCCCATTGCTTTTTGTCGAGGGAACCAGCAGCTTACTTCCTGGTTTTAGGACGCGTCACTGCACCTCTCACTATGATGCCAATATAAACAAGGTCTTCTGTCGGCTCTGTACATCAATGCCGACCTATGCTGACAAGTAAGTGAAGAGTAGACAATATAAAGGTATTGGCTTTAGGGAAATGTCCCAGCAGTTTAGGATAATGAAGGTTCTAATCTAATCAATTACATAGCCATTACATTTCTAACTCCTAATGACAGGAAGGCAGATTTTATTGGACTCGGAGACTCATTTTATTTTAATAAACCAAATATGAAAAATTGAGGGAAATGAGGAAGAACTGATGATTCAAGTAGTAATGTAGTTAGTGCATAAATTACAATTGCAACAAATGTGTTAATTTTCTTCATTATTAGCCGAATTAGACGAATGCTCCGTGCCAGTGGTTACAATGGTGGGGCCAGTGATAATACAAGTCCACCGGCCCAGAGGGCCAGTGGCATTTTACCCTTAATGTTTACCTCTGCGGTAAGGCACCCCCCCCCATGCGCCCATGGCTATAGAACAATAGGCACACCCTCTGCCAGCTAAGCATTTACTGTTGGAAGGTTCAGTTTAAAATTGTTTCCAGTCATGTCAAGAAAGTACTGTGCCCTGAAATGTGAGGGGAAATGACACCAGTAAACCCAACTCACACTGTCCGCTCTTCATGCCTCACAGGGCGGACTCGTGAGCTCCGTAATGTCCCGCTAACATGGTACTTACACTTTATGCAGCATTCTCATCTGTTTGTCATTACTGGTGTCACTTCCTGGTTGCTAACTGACGCCATTGTAAAACAGAAAAACTGTAACGGGAAGGCTGGGAAAGCACTCTGTTAGACAGGGGCGGAGCAGAAACTCTATACCTAAGTGATAGAGTAACTGGTTCTGCAGTCTGTTGGGTTCAAAGTTTGATAGGATGTCATTGATTTGCAACTTGTGTTTGTGTGTTCAAATGTACCTATGGAACAGGTCATGCTGCAGGGCTCCTGAGAGGAGAGCTTCCAGCGGTACATATCAGCTGCACTCAGCTTCAGGTTCTTCTGGAAGATCCTTTGATTCCCCCTGTCAAACACAGACACACACACACACACACACACACACACACACACACACACACACACACACACACACACACACACACACACACACACACACACACACACACACACACACACACACACACACACACACACACACACATACACACACACGCACACACACACACACACACACACGTTTCTATATGCATTTGTATTATTTTTGTTTTGGTAATAAGATACATTGTAAATGCACTTATATGGAGCTATTTCAGGGACATAAGTTTTGATCATTTAAAAAAATACAATTTATTTGAAAGTGCAAGTTTTTATCCTGAACTTTGAAAAATACAATGATGTATTCAAAATAAAAATAAGTATTTGAAATCATTTTTCAGGTTGAATATTATTTTGATTTAGTTCAGCAATTTTTTTGAATAAAATATTTATTTTTTAAGATTTCACTTTTATAGGCCTACATATTTTAATATTTGAATCCTGATTTTTTTCAGTTACAGATTTTTCGTTTTCAGATTCAAAACAATTATTTTTTCAGTTTCAAATCTTGTTTTTTCAGGTTTCACATTGCTTTTCACCTTCAGATCGTTTTTTTCCGCTTTCAGACTTTTGGCCCTGATGTTGCGTGGGGGGGCGGGGCTTACCAAAGAGTAGTTTGGCATCCTGAGTGGCAGGCCTCCCTCTGTCATGTTGCCTTCATGGATGTTAGATAGCGCGAGAAATATAACTCAATACTTTCTATACACAATACTCCCGTGATTGGTGGTAAACTGATACCAGCGTAAAAGTTCCCTTTAGCGAGCTGTTGAGCATCGTAGTTTGCAACAATCAAGGTATAAGAGCAATAAACTGTGCTAGAATGTGAAATTACGTATCCGCAATCAAGCATTGTCCTTCCCCACTTCCACGTAGCTCCATGAACGCAGCATAGTATTGGCTTGGGTTGCGTTCGGATAGTTTAAAAATCAGCTCCTAAGTTCTAACCCTATCTCCTATTCCTTGACCTCTGAGTGAAACGTCACGGGGTTAAGGGATAGTGGATAGAAGAATTCAAAAGGACTTAGGAGAAGAGACTGCGGTACTTTAGAGAATCCGAATGCACTTTCACTATCCGACGTGTTTATGATGCGCCAGCGGACGTCATTGTGTGCGTCTGTTGCTGTGGGGAAACTACGGAAACTAAAGTTTTCTATACAACGGACTACAACATGGATGTTTAATAAGAACGACGGACTCATCAAGAGACTCTGCACCGTGCCCTGATGCTGTTGCTTTATGCTTTATGAACAACAGAGAAACATATTCTTCATGACCAAAATTGGAATTTAAGTAAAAAATGAAAGTGAAACTTATGCTCGTCACCCTCTCCCTCCGGTCCACATTAATACAAATGATCCCAATACGTATGATTGTATGAACTATGAAAATATCTTCAAATCGATACAAATGTATTTATTATAAACGTTAGTCTTTAACACCTATCACTGTGTATATCACCATTCAAACATCTTTTAAAAGTTAAACAAAACCCATACAGCTCAGTGAAATGTTGACTTTATTTGATCATTTCAGTAAAAACTAACGTTCATATTTCTGTTTTTGATTATAATACTGATGAACGTTCAAAACAAAGCACTTTGGCAACTTACCACATACGTTTTAAAATGCTTAATAAGCACCGTAACTTTCATGATATAATTTCTCCGTCATAATCGTTTGTGTCCGTGAACGGCCGACTGTTGTGTGACGTCAAATGCTGCGGCTGCAAGGCATTGTGGGGTAGCATTTTCTCCTCTCCTTTCGGTTAGGGAGGTCCAGTGGTTCCTAAGCTAAAGGAGGTTATAAAGGAAGTTTGAAACCTCCTTTCCTATCATTCTAGAGAATTTGAACGGTACTTATCATGGCTGCCACTGAGGGACTTCCGGGTCATTTCACTTGGTTAGGAAGGTTCCTAAGCTAAATGGACTATTCGAACGCAACCCTGGTTTTTGCGATCAGAATCAGAATCCCTTTTTAATCAGTCCCACAGGGGATACATTTACATTGTTACAGCAGAAAGGAGCCAAAGACAGCTTAATGTTACCTAAAGCATGCATACAAAAAGTGTTAAAGATTAAAAAAAGAAATTATATATATTTTTTAAGTTACACATTTGACATAATACACACCATGTAACAGTTCTGCGGATTTAGAAGCCAGGTATATATTGCACAGTTTTTAACGGCATATACTGTATATATTGCACATATTGCAAATATAGCACATAGTTGTTATCAACAAGAGGTGTTATAGTCTGTGTTGTTTGTCCGGGGTCTAGGGTAGAGATGGGCGAGTCCTGATTCATCCGGATCATTAACCCAGATCCTAGAAATGAGCTGGTCGGGACGAGTCTCCCCTCTCCATTAACCCGAGTCCTTTGAGTCCTACACCTGGTGTGACGTACAAATTAAAACTATCAATTGTGTCACTCTCTACCCTCTTTATAACATGTAAAATAACATTACAACGTACCCCAGTCCATCTGCCTACCCTTTAGCAAGTAGGATAGCTTCCAGAAGTTATCGTTTGGCTCAGGGGAGGGGACGCGGATCAGTGAAACTTCCTGAAGACTCGTGGGGACTCAGAGCCGCGGGAGCCCCGGGAGCCCCGGGAGCCGCGGGTCAACAGCAGACTCAGAGATTCGCAAATCCTGACTCACTGTGCAAAACATAGCAGACTCGTGCGGACTCAGAGCCGTAACCGTATAGCAGCAGATCCAGAGATCCAGCAGACTCGTCCTTATGCACGAGTCAACAGCAGACTCAGATTCGCCAAATCGCCAAATAACCCTTTTTTAAACATTTTTTATTAAAGCAAAAGGCACTGTGTAGCGGAGGTTAATATAACATCGGTTTAATGTGCTCGTGAAATGCAACAACTTTTCCGTTTCACCTGTAGGATTTCTACTGTCTTGGTGATGCTGAGTCATATGACTCAAATGACTCGTATGATCCGGATCTCTTCAATGACTGACTCATAAGACTCCGAGTCCATAAAACGATCCGGATTTGCCATCTCTAGTCTAGGGGCTCTGACCGCTGTAGGAAGGAAGGACCTGCGGTATCTCTCCGTGAGAGAGCGGGGGATGGCGTCAGGTCCACCAGAACAACCTGCTGGCTCGTTGCGGATACTTAATTTCACATTCTAGCACAGTTTATTGCGCTCATACCTTGATTGTTGCCAACTACGATCCTCAACAGTTTGCTTAACGGAACTTTGACGCTGGTATCAGTTTACCACCAATCACGGGAGTATTGTGTATAGAAAGTATTGAGTTATATTTCTCGCGCTACCTAACATCCATGAAGGCAACATGACAGAGGGAGGCCTGCCACTCAGGATGCCAAACTACTCTTTGGTAAGCCCCGCCCCCTCACGCAACATCAGGGCCAAAAGTCTGAAAGCGAAAACAAAAGATCTGAAAGCGAAAAAAAACGATCTGAAAGTGAAAAACGATCTGAAGGTGAAAAGCAATGTGAAACCTGAAAAAACAAGATTTGAAACTGAAAAAATAATTGTTTTGAATCTGAAAACAAAAAATCTGCAACTGAAAAAATTAAGGATTCAAATATCAAAATATGTATAAAAGTGAAATCTGAAAATAAATATTTTATTCCAAAAAATAATTATGACCCTGAAATAGCTCCATACACTTAATCCCCAATCCTTTTCAAAACCAGCGATTTTGAAACAAATCTATTTTCAGTGATATATTATTATTCATTTAAGGATACTCAGTCGTGCAGACCCTCAAACGCACTCATACGCTGAGACTGACAGCTGATTCACAGCCTGCATCCTAGCAGACGCACTTTGTTTTTTTCATCCCGTCACATAAAAGTCACATGCACATTCTTGTCATAACACCGGTCGATCCCTCTGCCTCCGCCAGACGTTTATTTGAAAATCACTTTGAGTTATTCCTCCGCCAGACGTTTATTTGAAAATCACCTTGAGTTATTCCTCGCCGGCATCCCTCCATGTAAGCCAGACTGATTCCTGCACATTATTTTCTCCCCAGAGGTTACTACAGCCTGACAGCACATTTTCCTCCCCTTTGCATCATATTTTTCACTTCTTCAATTTGTTTTCTAAGTGTAGCTATACTCCCCAACCTCACCCTCCTCCTCCCCTCTGTGCTCCTCTGCTCTGCTCGTTTCCTCTCCTCTCAGAGTCTCAGAGGACAGGGCGTGTCATCCCCTGTTTTATAGCTGCTGGCGAGCCTATGTGAGTTATGAATATGATTAATCGAAGACCTGTCTGTCTGTCTGTCCTTCTATCCATCTGCCCTACATCCTGTATATTTACCTGCCGCTCTTACATCCTTTGATTTATGTCTCCGTCCGTCCCTTTTACAGTCTGTTTATTTACCTGTATATTAGCCTATCTGTCTGCCCTACTGTCTGTTGTGTGACTGCTCTTTACCCAGCTCCCTCACTATCTAACCCTAACCATTGTATATCTAGCTTACCTGCTTAACTGTCTGCTTGTTTCCATCCCCTTACATCGGCGTTGCGGAACATTAGACTACCTGTTTCACTCCTTTACTACCTTTCCATCTGCTTGTCTCCCAGCTTTGTCTAGTGCACCAACCCAGTCTCACGGCATTTTGTGTTATAAACAAATTAATCTATTGATTCGTGTTCACCAACACGATTTCCCCATTTTTTTCATGTCACACAGAATGATTTTAAAAGCAATGTAAATAATAACAAATTAGAAGGAAAACATTTTTTTTTAAATACAGATTTCAGTATTCTGAGGCTCTGAGCCCCATTTATTTTCCTCGCGGACGGCAAAAAAAGTCAGGCATTATACAATTTCAAATAAAAACAATAATCGTGGCTTGATATTGAGTAAGAAAATATTTTTTATGAACCACACAGCTTCTGGTCTTCCAAGAACCGACCGGACAAAAAGACTTTGTGCAGGTACGAAACAGTACCAATAGAAATACATTGCTTTTCAAATCGTTCTGTGTGACACGATTTTTTTTTAATCTGTAATCTATTGATTTGTGTTGGTGAACACGAATCAATAGATTACATTTATTTTGTGACTATAACACGAAATGCCGTGAGACTGGGTTGAGTGCACATGTGCCAACGGAGCATGCAGCCTGTTGCTGTTGCTCCTGCTTGATTTGTACTATTTCCAACTTTCTTATTTGGTTGCTTGTTATCTTTATATCAGTAACTTCTATTAGTATATTATAAGGCTTCTCCAAACTCGCTTTTAGAGAGATAATTTTTATTTTCCCGCTGTTGAGTTGCTGCTATTAGACGCTTTCACACCGGAGTACTTTTCCCAGTATAGTTCCGATAGTTCTTGAAATGTTGCGTTCTACAACTTAGTTCATGAGAACCTTTTCACCCCAAGAGAGCAGGTACTTTCATGGGAGAAAAAGGTTCCCATTTCTGATTGGCTGGGCGAATTGCAAACCACGCCCCGTAAAACTCGGAAAAGTTTGCTGCAGCTTCTACTGAATCCAGTCCCCAACTCCGGGGACTTCCGGACGGGGACTTCGGGTGGCAGTATACGCCGTGAAGTTGTTTGCGGCCTGCCAGTAAACCCAAAGAAGAAGAAGAAGAAGTGTCAGCGGCTTCATTTGCCTAATCCTCCCTAGGGATGGGTATCGTTAAGGTTTTAACGGTACTACTACTTTTATTGATACCGCTTATCGATCCGGTCTTTTAACGGTACTCTTATCGGTTCTTTTGGAGAAAAAGAAAAAGGTAAACTAACTAAACAAATTGTGAACAAAACTAACTTTGCTTTTTATTTAAATTAAATACATAATATTTCACATCAAAAGAAACAACAATGTTTTCACAAATTGTATTAAATAATCTGATGACAGAATTGTAAACAGAATAGCTGATACTTTAACAAAATAAATAACTCAGTTACCTCTAATCATTAACCCATGTTTGTAAAATTGAGTTAACTCCATGTGTTGCTGCTAGCATACATAACATACCTGACGTGGAAACGTTTATCGTGGATGGGGCTACAGAGCTACTAGAAAGACAGTCGAACCCGGTGCATTTCTCCGTCTGAATGTGGTGCACTTTTGCTAAATGTTTAGACAAATTGCTCGAGCGCCCTTACATGCTAAACTCTTGCACTTTTGGTAACGAGCATTGTCCACATCGAGACGGGTAAAGTTTAACCGCACCTCGGTGCGCATTCTCTCCGCCATCTCCTCCGTGTGTGTGTGTTGCTGCATGTAGCAGCTGCGTTTGTGTAAACTGCCCCGCCCCCTCGCAAGCAGGCGGGGGAGAGAGATCTCTCGCCTGGATTGGAAAGATCGAATATAGTAAAAAGACGCATTTTGCACGCTTTTTGCATATTAGAAACGGAGTTGGCGACACTAAAACTGCAATATAATGTTTGTTTAGCAATAATACATATATTTTTTACATGTCTCCAGTTCAGTACCGATAAAAAGACTGTTAACGTTGGAGCTTAACGGTACCACGGTCTTTAATAATTCAGCCCCGGGGCCCGTTTAATACCGGGGATAGGTACCCATCCCTAATCCTCCCTCAGGGACTTATTCCGGTGTGAACGGGATCTGCTCTTTAGTTCATCACAACTAAAGAGTTCTGATGAACTAAGTACTTGGAACTAAGTACGGCAAACTACTTGGTGTGAAAGCACCTATTGTTTACATCAGGGAAAAGCTAATCGCGCAGATGCTAGCTAGAGTGGTGGTTGGAACAAAGACTATCCCCACTGAAATCTGAAGAAGGACGCAGGGTAAACCAAAGAAAGGAAGGAGGATGGCTGGGTCCAGATGTATGGACAAAAGGAGATATATACACTACAGTGACATCTGGCGCAGTTTTTGTTAGACATTTTTACTTCCAAAAAAAAAAAAGACCAAACGTGTGTGACGTCACATCAGGGAGAGCTAACGTAGGCTATTAATAAACATGGATCACAATGCTAGTTTTGACACAGAAGAGGTTGAAAATGTATATTCGTATGCATATGACGGACCACAACCTTATAATTATGAGCCTGCTAGGCGTCCAAGAGACCAGGAGCAGCCAAGGATTAGAAGAAATAACGGCCATCAGAGAGAAATTGATCTTTGGTGTGAGGATAACCAGTGGAGAACTGGGCCGCTGTCTTGGTGAGTGACCGGCGTTAGCTACAGTTAATGTTAGCTTACGTCGGTCACATCACAACATCGTAAAGTTAGCTATCATATATCAGGCTTTAACTAAAGTAGTATTGATAATATAGTAACGTTACTGGCAGGACTGTTGATACTGATTCATAACAGAAACTAATGCACAAGTATCAGCCGTATCTTGCATTACCTAATGCAACTCCACACTATGTCTTACGGTGCTGTACCGAAGGGGAGAGAGAGAGGAGTGAAGGGGGCCTGACACGGTCCTGGCTTCGATATCCCATCCTGAACTCCATCAGATCACCTGCCTCATAATCCTCCTGTCTAAAATGAGCGCCACAAACGACCGCGTTTTTCGTTGCAGATGCGGCAGTGAAGTCCCGTCTCTTCGCCTGCACAAAACGCACCAAGGAACGAAAGCTAGCTCCGGTCCTTTTCCTTTTAGGGAAACTATGGGCTCAATGTCATGACAGGCTGGAGTTTGCAACCTGCACAAACACAATAGCTTACCATGATTAAAAATTGTGAAATGCAATGTAAAATTACCGAAAAAATACCAGCTCACTAAATCACAACCGCTCAAACCAATTACCAACTAATATCACGAATTGGGCAGAGAAGGAGTCGGAGAAAGTTGCTCCCCTGTGTGACGTAATATGACGCGTTTAAAAAAAACTGTTTTTAGTAGCAGAGCTCAAAACAGCTACTTTCCCTGTGAATTCCTGCCCTTATGTCTCGTAAAACATATCAAATCCTGCATTAACTTTTTTAATTGTAATTTTCAGACAAGGTTAAGCATAAATGTAGTAAAAACAACAACCTGCAAGTTGCTCTTTAATGTACTTTATGAAAACATGGCTGCACCAAGACCTATCTATTAACAACGTTTCCATCAATGACCAATGGTTCCAACGTTTCCTTTGCTTTCTTCCGGACTGTTCGGATCGACAAGGATTCCACTTAGAGCTTCACCATCTCTTCTATGGTCTGAGTCTTCAGAGGGGTGTGTTCTGTGGGGGATGTCAGGCATTGTTCCTTTGTCCCAGCTGCTAAAAGTTCTCTTTTGGCATGTTTTACTTGTGTTTATATCAACCCACTCTCTTCAGTCTGCGTACAAATGACATGACTTTACACATTGGAAATGCGTGCAATAGGTACGCAGAAGTCAGATTTTGCGTGCATATGATATGCCAACCATTCCCATTGAGCTCTGAGTCCGAGTTTTGCGTGCATATAATACGCCACGTTTCGTGCCTGGACCCGGTTGGGTCTTGGAAGTGCGGAAGCTGTGTGGTTTATAAAAATCAAGCCACGATTATTGTTTTTATTTTAAAGGTGACCTATCATGCAAAATGCACTTTTGTACGTCTTTTATACATTAATATGTGTCCCCGGTGTTCCAGCTATTTGGTTCATAAGAACATTTTCTTACTCAATATCAAGCTACGATTATTGTTTTTATTTTAAATCGTATAATGTTGTATATAGCGTCCTACACTAATAATAAAAAGTATAATTTATTGTGTTAACACTTTAAACTTGATCGTTTTTTAACCCGCACTGCCTAGTGGTTAAAGCACGTTATTGCATTTTTTTGTTGAATATGTTATATTTGATGAAAAAAAGATGAAGAGTACATACAAAATAGGGGGAATGATAGAAATATAGAATATCAAATATCAAGAAGATGCTGTAAGTGATCTCAACAATAAAACAGTTTAGTGCAGGATGTACAAAGATATTAATAGGAGGATGTGCAAAACAGAAAAACGAATTAACCTTTATTTAAACATTAAAGAATACTTTAGGTTAAGGTCTTCTTTTAAATAAGAAAAAAAGCTTTGGGGGTATCTACAGATAAATATTACAAAGTAATTAAAGTCTAATATACTGTATTGCTTTCCTGCAATGTTAACTATGTTGAAGCACTTATTTTAACTGATATTATACATATTAATTATACTCTTATAAGATGTATGTAGATATTATAAGAAATGTGCATAATATGACAGTTTAATGGTGGAGGTATACACACATATTGATAGATGTCTTGTAATGCACTGTTGAAGAACCTGCAACCCAAGTTTTTCATTCATTGCATAACTACACCATAGTTGTGTATATGATATGTCAATAAACCTTCGAAAATCTTGAAATCTTGAAAGGGTTGTGCAAAATAGCCATTATATACAGTCTTTAATGAACTATTAGTAGAGAATAACGAGTAATGAATATGCTTTATGGCAGGGGTGTGAAACTCAAATACACAGTGGGCCAAAATTAAAAAATCGGTTCTAGTCGAGGGCCGGACTGGTTCAATGTTTATTGCAAAACGTATTGAAATGAACTTATTGCAAATATTAAACCTGGAACGAACAAAGCTTCAATTATTGCCTATAAAAACAACATTAAACATTAAATAATCAGTTGCATTAATTTCTTATGGCTCTTAAGGTTTCTTGTGATTACATTTTTCCACAGGCCAACAGCTTCAACAAAACAATTTCCCTCAAAGAAAAAACCAAACATGCCCTGTTGTCGCAAGAAAAAAAGTGCAAAAGGAAACATCCATTGAAACTCAGTGTGTTGCTTTGTGATGCTAGTTCAAGCCAGATACTTGGCATCTCATCTTGGGTGCAAGTTCATCAATGTTTGGGGTCAGGCTCTGAGCTGAGGAAATCCTCAGGATTGAGTGAATGTGTGCGTGTAATATACCGGCGGGCCAGATCTAATAGTAATTAGAAATGATCCTGCGGGCCGAAATTAAATCCACCAATGGCCTGATTTGGCCCCCGGGCCTTGAGTTTGACACATGTGCTTTATAGGGATCTGCAGATAAACGTTTAGTCTTTTCAAGCACCAACTATCAAATATCTCGCCTGATTGTTGGCACTTGACAATCACCTTCCCTGAATTTTACTCAGGTGTAACTAAAGTCTGATTTAAGGGTTGTTTATATTTCACATCATTAATCAGAATCTGCGGGGGCGGGACTGGACCCGTTCAAATCCAGTTTTGGATAGTCTGCCGTGGTTTCATTCCATTTCATAGAGCTGTTTGACGCTCGGCGTAACCTTGGCACACTGCCACTCCAACATCCAATCTCAGAGCTTGAAGATTAATCACGGGGTTTGTCAAGAAAAGGGACTGTAGTCCCAAACGATAGCTGAGGATTATGGGTAGTGTAGTGTCTTCGGCCATCCTAAACTCAGAAAAAACTATTTGTTTCCCCGAATCGAAGGGGGAAAACACAAAAGCGTTGTACACAATTTAAACCAATCAATGTTGTGTAATTAACAAGGATAAACTGATGTGTTTAGTTGATGAGTACTGCAGATTACTAGCAAACTTCGAGACCAGAAATACTGTTTTCACCCGAAGCTGTTGCCTGGCAACGCAATTCTGTCTACAGTTATTTCATATCGCATTAACACCATATCCCATCGTGCATTGCGGCTAAAACATCCAATCACGAGCTTCAACCATAACTGAGGATCTTGGGTGATCAGTTCAGTGGGTGTGTATCGCCAACCTCTGTTTCGGTGACTTTATTTTGAAATTCAGTTCCTGACGGACAGCAAAAAAGCCAGATATTATAGAATTAAACAAATAAATTAAAAAAAGGATAATTGTGTGTTATTGTTGAGTAAATAACAGTGTATTATTTAGAAAAGAATAACAAATTAGAAGGAAAAAAATATTTAAGAAATACAGATTTCAGTATTCTGAGGACCATTTATTTTCCTCACAGACGGCAAAAAAAGTCCGACATTGTTAGCGGACTTGTTAGCCGGACGGCTGCTGCTAAGAATCAAGCACACGTCTACCAGGAGCGGGGGCGAGAACACTGCCTTCACCGGCTACCTGCTGAACGGAGAGAGTAGAGCAATACTACTCGCAAAAGACAGAAAGGGATGTGAATGTCCTACACCCACATTACCAGCAGAGGGAGCGGGAGCGAGAGCACTGCCTGCACCTAGCTTGATTAAATAAAGAAGCTTAAAGTGGACCTATCATGCTATATTTGAATAACATAGGGTAGGACCATACCTATATAAGGCATATTTATACTTTGAATTTTTCAAAATACCAAACAGATCATGCATTTTAGCCATTCCTCATTTCGCTCAATTTAACACTGTCTTTGCATGGGCTGATTCTGTGAGAACAGCACCATCTACAGGCCTGGCATATGTACTACAGCGTCTCCAGCGCTTTCGAACGGCAATGTCCGTGGTTGTCTCCTCCTGATTGGTGGAGTTGGCCCAATAGCCGTAGCGCCACTTTTGTGACGTCATAGAAGTGTTCAAATCTGGATCAGTCTGTATCAGATCTGTTGCAGCCCCTTTTTTAGAGATTTGGGTACGGAGGAAAATAGAGAGGGTTGTGTGTGAGTTCCCTGGAACACCGGGGACACATATTCATGTATAAAAGATGTACAAAAGTGAATTTTGCATGATAGGTCACCTTTAAAATAAAAACAATAATCATGGCTTGATTTTTATAAACCACACAGCTTCCGGACTTCCAAGACCCGACCGGGTGCAGGCACGAAACGTGGCGTATCATATTCACGCAAAACTCGGACTCAGAACTCAATGGGAATGGTTGGCGTATCATATGCACGCAAAGTCTGACTTCTGCGTACCTATTGCACGCATTTCCAATGTGTAAAGTTGTGTCATTTGTACGCAGACTGAAGAGAGTGGGTTGGTTTATATAATTATAAAAAAATGGTATTCTAATATGGTGCAACTGTCAGGAAACCAAAGTTTACCCTGGGATTAATAAAGTATTTTTATTGATTGATTGTAGTCAGTCCACCTGTCTATAAAACTACCTTTCTGCGCTGTCTGTCTGTCCACCTGTCCACCTGTCTTACTCATTTTTTAATTCCTGTCTGTACTAATTGTTTTCCACTTGGGCTGAACTGTGTACTTTCCCCCTTTTTCCGTATCCCCTTTGCCTGTTTCACTGCATGGTTTTGCTGCACAATTTCTTGTGTTGCTTGGCAGTGTCTGAACAATCAGGCCCGGTGTGACCCAGACCTGAACACCATAGGTCCAGACATCGGCCTAAAAATGGAACTCTTCTGTGGATCATCTTAAAACTCAATTAAAATGTTAAGTATTCTGTAAATAGCTGTTCACAGTCTTTGCGACCCCTCAAAGCACTTTAACATTTACAAGTCAGCCTTCACCCATACAAAGGCTGCCAAGGGGATTTACATTCACATATTTTCAAACACAAAGTTAGCCATGCTACAGGTAGCGATTTGAGGTTAAGTATCTTGCCCAAGGACATATCGACATGTTGACTGCAGGGACAAACTACTAACCTCACAGCTTCCCCACAATATCTATTTGACGCTCCTTTACCTGTGTCCTGTTGGATTACCTCGTTCTGTTGGAGCGGCTGGAGGTCTTCCCATTACTCTGCACTGTTTTGTTCTGGAAGGAACTGTCTACGCTCTCATTGCGTTTGCGACCCAGAGTAAACTCCAGTGTCTCGTTGACACCAAACGGGCCATCATGCTCCAGGCTTATCAGGTCCTCCTCCGCAGGTCCCATCTCTGACGAGAACAAACTGTCTCCCTCCGTCAGCAGCTGATTGGTTGAGATGTTGATGAGTAGCTCATCGGGGCCTATCCGGCCGTCCAGCAGCACCCTCCAGATGAGGTTTGGGGAGTCTGTCCCCGTGTCCAAGGGCCCACCAGCAGGTGCAGGTTTGGCAGTGCCACCTGTGTGACTGCTGTTTCCTTCTGATGATACAAATAGGGAGAATTCAGCTATGTTTAAAGAACGAATCAAGTTGTGTGTATTGTTGCAATTGAGTAATTCGTTTACAAATTTAGCTCGGATTGCAATACTTTTCTTGAAGATATTTTAAAGTGCATCAAAGGGACCGTAACCTAAGACGTTTCTCATTTCTAATTTCCCCCTCCTCGACTACTCTCCTCGACTCCCATCCTCGCGTGTTAGTCCCTAACACAGGAGATGCGAGCGGAGGAGTCGAGGAGGGGAAGCGAGGAGATAGGAGTGGAAGTAGCAGGCGTTTGGAGAAAAGAGAAATCCTCTCCTCTGAGCGGTCATTTTAAAGAGACGTCCCTCAATGATGACAGGAGGCACAGCAGCACAGTGGCCGTTTCTCAATATCGAGCAAACCTGCTGCAGAGCCACTATTTCAAGTATACTACGTCATTGAGTGGCGCCGAAGGACTGTTTAAATGCATGTTAAATTCGGCACCACTCGATGACGTAGTATACTTGAAATAGTGGCTCTGCAGCAGGTATACTCGACATTGAGAAATGACCTCTGTCTGATGGGCTGAACTGTGTTCATGATGACTTATATATTTACTTTTAATTCAACAAGTCCTCCAACTCATACGACCAAATAGGTTGTTTGTTCAAGCGCTTAATACGACCTATAATCGTTTAGTTTTCGCCCTCTATTGCTCCCGTTGATTGCAAACGTTACAGAGGGTCGTTTATTCACAAATACCCCTCTCTGTAAAATCCTAAATTGTAGGATAGTTTGGCCATTAAAAAGCTTTTTGATTAGATTTCTAGCGAGAAGTGTATATTGTACTTTTAGAATCCACGTCCAGTCGATATGTAGGATCTATAGTTTGATAGATATTACGAAGATGATTTGAGGTTTCGTCAGAAGAACGTGTATATGCGACAGCTTCCATGTAAAGTTACGGGGGGGAAAACAGTATTTCCGGTGTTGAAGTTTTCATAATAAAACCAATGATCAAATGATTTAACAGTGATATCTGCAGTACTCATCCACTAAAATACATCAGTTTATCTTTGTTAATTATGCAACATTAATTGGTTTAAATTGTGTACAATGCTTTTGTGTTTTTCCCATAGGTTTTTCTCTTTCGATTCTGAGAGACACATTTCTTTTTTCAGAGGTTCTGAAACATCGAACTACACCCATAATCCTGGATGTTTTAGCCGCAATGCACGTTGTTTATGCGATATGAAATTGGAAAACATTTTTTTTTTAAATAATAAAAACGGCATTGTAATACACGGTTCGGCTGCATTAAATATTACACATCTGCCGTAGTTCTTTATTTATAGAGCCCTGATTAGAAGACTTCTGGACAAACTGGAAGAAATGCCGCCGAAACTAAATATGTGACGTGGATCATAAATATATCAACAATTAAACAACATCTTCCATTTCTTTTCACACAATACGTCTCCTTCAACACTAATTTGGCTGACTTTTATATTTGATCCAATTACTAGATAGGCTGTATTTACACCATTACGGTGACCAGCTGATAAAAAGGGACTTGTAGTTTTTAAAGACATAACTGATTTACTGAACTACCTTTCCAACTCCTCATGCAGTTAACTGTTACAGGTCTATACAGGTTCATGGTACAATGCATAAGCTTCAAATTGAGAGACTGAAACTGTATTTTTCTCTACCGTTCTGTTTTCATTTCACAATAAAGCTAATAGTAATATTATGTTTGATATTATTATGTTTTGTTAGCTAGACCACTGGTTTTTTAACCCGCACCACCTAGTGGGCTGGACCCGTCCGAGTCTAGTTTTGGATAGTCTGCCGTGGTTCCATTCCATTTCAAAGAGCTGTTTGACGCTCGGCGTAACCTTGTCGCACTGCCACTCCATCTTCCAATCACAGAGCTTGAGGACTAGTCACAGGGTTTGTAAAGCAAGGTGGATGTTGTAATCCCAAATGATAGCTGGGGATTCTGGGTAGTGTAGTGTCTTCGGAAACTCTGTATTGTCTAAACTCCGAAAAAACTATTTGTTTCTCCGAATCGAAGGTTAAAAACACAAAAGCATTGTACACAATTTAAACCAATCAATATTGTGTAATTAACAAGGATAAACTGATGTTTTTTAGTGGATGAGTAATGCAGATATCACTGTGTAATCATTTGACAGTGAGGGGAATACATCCGGTTTTATTATGAAAACTTTGAGACCGGAAATACTGTTTTTTTTTTTTGTGAGAGTTGACGGTAACTTTACATGGAAGCTGCCGCATATACACGTTCTCCTGGCGAGACCTCAAATCATCTTCGTAATATCTATCAAACTATAGATCCTACACATCCACTGGACGTAGATTATAAAAGTACAAGATACACTTCTCGCTAGAAATCTAATAAAAAAGCATTTTAATGGCCAAACTATTCCTCAATTTAGGATTTTCCAGAGAGGGTTATTTGTGAATAAACGACCCTCCGGAGCGTTTGCGATCAACGGGAGCATGTTGTTTCTTACACGGCCACTAAAGGTGCTACACTTTAAAACGTGACTCTGGGTCGTATTAAGCTGCTGAACAATCGACCTATATATGATCGTTTTTTTTCGGAGGGCAGGCTGTTTTAAATCATTGACAGTGTGGTATAATGAAACAATACACACACACAAAATATATTTTTATATATATATTTATATAAATATATGTATACGATTTCAGAATCAAACAAGTATCAGAGCGCTCTCATAATAACATAACACTATCAGAGACTGGATATATCCCCCCCCCCTCTCTCTCTCTGGTCGCTACAATGGGGGAATGAAATGACAGGCCAAAAGTTGTATTTACAATTATTAAAAGTATGCAGAGGAAACCAAACCAACTGAGACCTATCTGTCCGCCGCATCTACGCACACCTACACACTTTACAACACACACTGTACAACACACACCTACACACTGTACAACACTCATCTACACACTGTACAACACACACCTACAGCTCCTAAAGCATCAGGTTACAGCCGTTGTATATTTAAGAAATAGCTCACGACAGGCCTTGGTATATGCTCATTATATCACAGCTAAGGGGCGTGGTTCGGCCCGACGCGAAGAGGAGGGTCGAAAACCCATTGGACCTCCATTGGACTCCTTTCTTTACTTCAGTAACATAATGACATCACTATGTAACACTCACACTTCTGCTGGCCCTCAAATACATTGCACTTGATTTGCTAAGAGGCGGGATATCTCTAAGTGGTTGACCAATCACAACAGAGCCGGCCAGCTAACCAATCAAAGCAGACTGGGCTCTGGTTTCAGACAGAGGGTGAAAAGAGGTGCATAAAAAGCTTTTTCAACATTAAAGCATGGAAACATGTCACAGTAGAGGAACACAAAATACAAATATGAACCCTGAAAATGAGCAGAATATGTTCTTTTTGAGGAGCACTGAGTGAATGAAAACAGAGAGGGAAGTTGAGAAGATGAAGTCAGAGCTCAGCTCAGTGGTCTGTACTATGCTGTCGGCCTTACATCCTCCTCCCCATCTCGTCTCACTGCCCGCAGCGGTGGTGTAATGGCCTTGGCAGTCAGCTGAACAAGCTGAGAGCCCCAAGAAGGCCATTACCGCTCATGTTTGTGATGCAACCGATTTTAAAAGGGAAGAAAAAATACACCATGAAACTCTGAATTTTTCATCTGCTGCTGATCCATTTTATGTGTCTGTATCATAAATATTGCAGAGCTCCAAAGGGCTATCACACACACGCACACACAAAAAGACGGAATATCAGTTGTAAAATCTGACCTATTTTGTCATATCTGCCAGTGAACTATTTTTCTATTTTTGCTTTCTCTTCCTTTCAGTTCTTCTTTTCCTTTTTCACAGACAATATATCGGCATGGACATTATTGTCTTATCACAGATATATTGGTTTTGGCCTTCCATGCAAAGGTTTTTTTTTTGTATCATAGTAGGCATCAATCATTTAAGACTCTAACTTCAAAGTGCTATTTGCAGTGGTGGAAAGTAACTAAATGCATTTACTCAGGTACTTAAGTACACATTTGAGGTATTTGTACTACACTTGAATTTTTTTCTTTTAATGCATTTTGTTACTTTTACTTCTACACATTCCTGTGACCGCTGGCATACACTTCAAAAAAGTTAAGATGGATAATATGATGTGTTTGTTTCAAATAAACTACAGTTCACACAAAAAAAGACAAACCTATTAATATATTGATAAGTAGATTGACAGAAAATGCATTGAAAAATTGGAAAATTCCACTGAATAACAGGAAAACAGGTATTAAGTATGCTGGCTGACAGGTGCAAAGCACTTCAATGCCCAAACATTTTTTAATTGGGAGAGACACACTACAGTTTAAAAAAAGATACGAATATAAGAACACAAATGTGCCAAAACACATGAACATGAAGAACATGTGCATCGTAAACTAAAGTGTAGTGTTGATAGAATAGGGGGAATGGGGTGCCATAAGAATTTTTTGTAGAGCTCATTCACCCGAATATGTGTGCCAAGTTTCGAGTCCATCGGACTTACCTGGAGAGAGTGATGGCCTTTCAAAACTCTTTTTAAGAAGGGGGGCACTAGAGCGCACGGTGGAGAAATCAGAATACTGATCCTCGAAATGTTTGCGTTTAAAGCGCAGTATAATAATAATCTGCGCAAAAACAGTAGGTTTTCTCGAAACGCTTTAGTGCTCGGGCCCTAATTAAAAGTTCAAAATGAGCTTTCCTTGAATCAGAACTAAATACTACACTAAATAACACAGAGATCCAATCTGATAACAGTCCTTACCTGTCAGTTTTGGGCCAGCTGCTCCATCCTGGTCGCAGTCAATGGATGCTGTCTCCTCATACACCTCGTTGGTCTCTTGGCCCTTCTGCCCGTCGTCACCTCCTGGCTCCAATTGGCTTTCAGGGGCCGCTTGGTCATAATTACTGGTGTTAGGGGACAGCAGACCCCCCGTCTCCACAGAAACCTCTCCGGCGGAAGTGTCTGATCCGGTGTAGACGGGAGGAGGCGGGACGGGGGGCAGGGAGTTTCGGAGGACGGTGTATTCGTATGTGATGTACGGTGTGCGGCCATTCTGATTCCATACCTGAGTGACGACAGGGAAATGTCAGTTTAGCTTACACTGGTGTCAACAAGTTAACAAGAACAGCTGATAACAAAACTAGGAGCAAAGCTACACATACTGATTTCACAATAAGACCTTTACAAAACACATATGTTGTTCCTATTCAAATGTTGGGCTTAGTCCATTGTTTTTAAACCTCCGGAACTCCTGAACTGCCATCCATTTTAAAGTGTTTCAGAATATCTTCTAATATAATACCTAATCAAAGTTTGTGAAAAAGGTTTACTTTATTTATAGTATGATTGAACTTTGAAAGAGTTTGAGCATATTTTGAGATTATGTTTCCGCGGGACAATGTGCAGCGCAGACTTGCGGGATTGATTGCACGGTTGTTAAAGGCGATTTAATGAAACAATGTATAGAATAATCATAAGGTAACAATGGGGTCTCGGTAACAGAATCTGGATTAATATTTGATCAGCACGGCCAATTTTGACAATTTAATCAAAGTTCTTAAGCAATGAAGGCAAATGGTTGTTCTGATTGGTTTTTGGTTGGTGGGAGAATGCTATTAGGAAAACTTGAGGAGAAAAAAGAGACTGATTGTTTTTCCACAGATTACCCGTTTTATGCAATAGAGTGGTGCTCCTATCCTAAAAGTAACTTTGCATTGTACTACTTCCGGTTCCCTTGTTTCCAATTCAACAGTAAAAAAAAAGGTTTGTGGGTAACACAAGCCTAAGAGATTTTCATGTTTCGTTCTCCAACATAACATTTGTCATCACACAGACACAAGACTGCGTTTAGCTTAGCAGTGATGGGAGGCCATGCGTTAGCTTTTAAATCCTGCCGATTTCATTAATACTTCAACATCGGGTCCCTTTGATTATGATATAACAGATAGAGAGGCTTGAGTGTTGAGTGTACCAGAATATTGATGGCCTGGTCGATGGGGCCTTTGGCAACGATGTATTCGATTCCGGTTTCGTACACATCCATAGGCCGGCGGTATTTAAAGACGGCGCCTGCTGCATGGAAGTTCTGGGGACTGTCTACCTTGTAGGCTCCATTAAAGAAGAAGTTACCGGCCTGGTCAGTCACAGCTGGGGGACAAGATAAATGGAAAACTCTGAGATTCAAGTAAGACATTTCTCTCGACCAGGTTCAATTTGACTTAAATTCCATTGAACATTTCAAAGACAGTCAAGCTTTTGTGCGTAAGTTCGTGTTTGAAACCAGGAAGTATACATTGTTTGTGTGGAGCAGGAAAAGAGGAAGTGCCCACCGAGAACATCGACCGACTTCTTCCTTTCAATGATCTGGATGTCCCAGGATCCTTCAGGGATTTGAGTGATAAACGAGTAACCTTGACGAAAGGAAATCGAAAGTGGTCAGTATCATTTCAGTCTTTTTCATTTTATGTTGTTTATTTAACAAAGAAGACTTTTTCTGGTTGAACTAAGGGCACTATTTAAAAAAAACATCTGTAGGAGGATAGCCTGGGATACTTAAACTCCAACTCACCGAGAGTCGTGGCCCCACGGCGGAAGTTTCCGTTGACTCTGCTGCAGCTGCTGCCGTCCCCTTGACAGACACCACACTTATCCAAGGTCTTGGAGGAGAACAGTACTCCGTCACATCCGATTGGCTGAATGGTAAAGCAGGAAGTCAAAGAAGATAGGATTAAAGTGATACAATATCTTCCTTAAATCATTACACAATTAATTAAATATCAGTTACAACATGGTTATGATTCAGAAGGTGGCAAATATTTATTATCATGAGATTTCATTATTATTTTTAATGTGTGTACTTTTATTGACTAGTTATTGCTATTAGTCTCATGTAAAGTGCCTTTGAGTTCTGAGCGCTGGTCAAAATAAATTTATTATTAATGTTATTGTAATTAGTGATGCATTAGAGATGCAAAATAACTACTATTAGCAATTAATTCAATTATTAAGGAGGAAAGTACTCATTACATTCACTTATTTGTGTTATCTGTTATTGAGTGTTTTAAAACATTTGAGAAATGTTTTGAGTTGATAGATAATTGATGCAAGACGCTTTGCACATTTCGACAGTGGAGCATAACATTCTTCATTGATTTAATCTTGTTTTTTCTCCTTTCTTTTCAAAAATGACGTGTAGGAGAGCTGAACTCTTAATGACACAACTTGTATTGTATCTTACTATGTTATTTGATGAAGCCATATCTAGGAGCTTATATTATTTAATAGTTATCCATTTATTTTAGTGTTCCTTTTTGTTTATAGTAAATCTTCCTCTTAATTCCTATTTAAGTTTATCAAATAAGTTGTACTAGGCCTCTGTTTTTGTAAAGGCAGCCTTTGGGCACCGGGGGAGGGGAGACCTGCTCATTATAAATATGGGAAACAGGTGGTAGTGAGCGGCACCCAGTAGGCTTATGGTTTTTTACCATCGGGTAAGAAGGAAGAAAAATGCTTGATGTGTATAATAAAGTGCACTGAAACGACTTTTGCTCGGGCCTTGATTTTTACCCATGCGTAAGATTCGCTGACGGGTGCCTCAGCGGCACTTTGCTTTGAGTTATATTTCTTTCTTATATTTTTATGATTTTGGCCGGTTTAATTTTTTTTTGGAGCGGATCCCAATTGTAAATGCGTTTCAGACACCATCAATTCTCTTAAAAGACACTTATTATTTCACTCTAAATGCTTGTAAGTATAACAACTGATCTTTGTCTCTTTTGCATACATATGGGCTTTTTTTGGTCTCATTTGTAAATCTTCCTAAACGCCATGTAAGCATTTTGTGAATTTATTTGTTTTGGGTTCTGCCTGTCGTTGATCACTCATAGCCATGTTGTGGGATGCCAAAAGAAGAGTTTTGTTTTACCACTAACACAGCCACTTATTCTCTGAATACAAAATAAAAAGGAAAGGGAGAAAAAAAAGGAGTTGTTTAAATGAAAATTTCAACTAGGGCTGCCCTCAAATAGTCGACCAACCGTTAGTCGGCTAGAAAAGTCCTATGGTGCGTACACACAAATAGCATCGCGATTACATGTAAAGTTAAATCTAAAGACACGGGTAGATGCAAATTCGTTCTGGCGGCGCAAATGATGCGATTGACGCGACTCAAGCGTCACATTTGCGTGACGCGTTTGCTGACAACACAACCTTCATCGGCCAGATCACCGACGGCGACGAGACGGCGTACAGAGAGGAGGTCGAAACTCTGATATCTTGGTGCCAGGATAACAACCTCCATCTCAACGTCAGCAAAACCAAGGAGCTGATTGTGGATTACAGGGAGCAGCAGAGAGAGGGACACGCCCCCATCGCCATCAATGGGACTACGGTGAAGAGAGTCAGCAGCTTCAGGTTCCTCTGTGTCCACATCACTGAGGAACCTGACATGGAATCTTCACTGAGGACCTGACATGGACTCTTCAATGAGGAACCTGACATGGACTCTTCACACCACCAAACACCATCACCAAAAGAGCTCGATAGCGGCCCTTCTTCCTCCGCAGGCTGAGGAGGTTCAACATGGACTCCAGGATACTCTGCAACTTCTACAGGTGCTCCATAGAGAGCATCCTGACCTTCTACATGTGCACCATAGAGAGCATCCTGACCTTCTACAGGTGCACCATAGAGAGCATCCTGACCTTCTACAGGTGCACCATAGAGAGCATCCTGACCTTCTACAGGGGCACCCTAGAGAGCATCCTGACCTTCTACAGGTGCACCATAGAGAGCATCCTGACCTTCTACAGGTGCACCATAGAGAGCATCCTGACCTTCTACAGGGGCACCATAGAGAGGATCCTGACTGGCTGCATCACGGTCTGGTACGGCAGCTGCATCGCCCTCAACCGTAATCTTTACAGAGGGTGGTGAAAACTGCACAGAACATCACCAGGACGGAGCTGCCATCCATGGAGGACCTTTACTCCCAGCGGCTCAGGAAGAAAGCCCTCAGGATTATCAAAGACCCCCATCACCCCAGCCACAAACTGTTCTGTCTGCTGCCGTCTGGCAGGCGTTACCGCAGCATCAGGACTAAAACCACCACTCAGGGACAGTTTCATCCCACAGGCTGCTTCCACTCCTACTGCTATTTATTAAATGTTTTACTTTATTATTTGCCCCTTTTGTTTGTTTGTTTGTTTGTTTGTGTGTTTGTTCACCATGTAAAGTGGTCTTGGGTCCCTTGAAAGGCACTATAAAAATGTCACCTATTATTATTATTATTATTATTATTATAAGAGTGTTAAACACCTGAACTTTTGAAAGAACATACATAGCATTCATCTGTTTGCCATTTATATATATCAATATTCCAATTACTTGTATAAAGACTATTCTGCACTATTTCTATTATATTCTATTTGATTTTATTAACCTGCACTATTTTATCTGTTTTATTGTGTTGCACTGTTGACCTAATATTTTCATTGTCATAACTACACTATGTACAAATGACAATAAAAGCCTTGAATCTTTAATCCTTGAATCTTGAATAATAACGTTATTTCTCGGCCTTGAAGCCAAAATAAATGAATATTAATAATCATAAACGTATAACGACTATTCAACAAATTGACAGAATTGACAGCAAATGGTTGACTAGAAAAATCTTAAGTTGAGGACAGCCCATATTTTAACACTTCAAGAAAGCTTTGCATAGAAAAAACACAGACCTGATGTGGTGCTACAGATTGAGAGGAAGTTAAACAACTACAAAGTAAAGAAGAAGCTGGACTCACCTCACACTTACCGTCCACGCAGACGCCGCGGTAACTGCTGTACTTGCAGGACGTGCCGTCTCGTGCCGTCTCCATCAGCTGCCTCTGGCCGTCGGCCGTGGTGCAGTGCAGGTCACAGGGGTTACTGGAGATGTGAACGTAGTCGTCTGTGTGAGGAACACAGGGTGAAGGTTTATGTCTTTAGAAGAAATAAAATACTATTTACTTTTACTGACATACGGCTAATTACTGCTGTTTAATGCTAGATGTTAAAACACTCTCCATCCATTGCTGCCAACAGAAAATCTGACACCAAAACCTAAAAAGGGTTAAAACTCTGAGAATGTATCCTTTGATTGACTGACTGCCAAATTCAATGCAGGAACCATGGGAAAGGAACATTAACCTTTAGTTTAAACCCATTTTTGGCAACAGACTATATTAATATAGTTAGAAAAGGTAGAGATCTGGTATCGAACAGGTGAACTTTGACATTTTTAGATTACATGAAAAATCACATTTGTGAACAGGCACAGTCAAGATTTCTATTAAAATTTAGGAATTGTGACTAATTGTTCAAATTATTACATTTTGTATTTGTCATATACAGGACTGTCTCAGAAAATTAGAATATTGTGATAAAGTTCTTTATTTTCTGTAATGCAATTAAAAAAACAAAAATGTCATACATTCTGGATTCATTACAAATCAACTGAAATATTGCAAGCCTTTTATTATTTTAATATTGCTGATTATGGCATACAGCTTAAGAAAACTCAAATATCCTATCTCTAAATATTAGAATATCATGAAAAAGTATACTAGTAGGGTGTTCAACGAATCACTTGAATCGTCTAATTAACTCGAAACACCTGCAAGGGTTTCCTGAGCCTTGAAAAACACTCAGCTTGGTTCAGTAAACTAAATCACAAGTATGGGGAAGACTGCTGATCTGACTGCTGTCCAGAGGACCGTCATTGACACCCTCCATCAGGAGGGTAAGACACAAAAAGAAATTTCTCAAAGAGCAAGCTGTTCACAGAGTGCAGTTTCAAAGCACATCCACAAAAAGTCTGTTGGAAGGGGGAAATGTGGCAGGAAACGCTGCACAACCAAGAGAGATGACCGCAGCCTTAACAGCATTGTGAAGAAGAGTCGCTTCCAGAATTTGGGGGAGCTTCAAAGACAGTGGACTGAAGCTGGAGTCCAGGTATCAAAAGTCACTGTTCACAGACGTGTCCGGGAAATGGGCTACAATAGCCGTATTCCCATGGTCAAGCCACTTCTGAACTCAAGACAACGGAAGAGGCGTCTGACTTGGGCTAAGGAAAAGAAGCACTGGACAGTTGCACAGTGGTCCAAAGTCCTCTTTTCAGACGAAAGCAAGTTTTGTATTTCATTTGGAAGTCAAGGCGCCAGAGTCTGGAGAAAGGCTGGAGAGGAGCAAAATCCAAGTTGCTTGAAATCCAGTGTGAAGTTCCCACAGTCAGCGATGGTTTGGGGAGCCATGTCAGCTGCTAGTGTTGGTCCACTGTGTTTCATCAAGCCCAGAGTAAATGCAGCTGTGTACCAAGAGATTTTAGAGCACTACATGCTTCCGTCTGCTGAAAAGCTCTATGGAGATGAGGAATTCATTTTCCAGCATGATCTGGCACCTGCCCACAGTGCCAAAACCACCAGTAACTGGTGTACTGACCATGGCATTACTGTCCTCGATTGGCCTGCAAATTCCCCTGACCTGAACCCCATAGAGAATATGTGGGGTATTGTGAAGAAGAAGCTGAAAGACACCAGACCCAACAATGCTAATGAGCTAAAGGCCGCTATTGAAGCATCCTGGGCATCCATAACACCTCAGCAATGCCACAGGCTGATTGCCTCCATGCCACGCCGCATTGATGCAGTAATCCTTGCAAAAGGATTCCCAACCAAGTACTGAGTGCATTAATGGACATTTTCAAATGTTTGATTGTGTTTTGCTGTTATAAATCTTTTTTTTTTACTTGGTCTGAGGAACTATTCTAATTTTTTGAGATAGGATTTTTGAGTTTTCTTAAGCTGTATGCCATAATCAGCAATATTAAAATAATAAAAGGCTTGCAATATTTCAGTTGATTTGTAATGAATCCAGAATGTATGACATTTTTGTTTTTTTAATTGCATTACAGAAAATAAAGAACTTTATCACAATATTCTAATTTTCTGAGACAGTCCTGTACATACTTGATTCTTCTTCCTCAAGAGATAGAGCCATTTTCCAATAATAAATTCAGTCTTTTGGTACACAGAACTACAGTTTTTCAATTTTGAAAATGTATTCAGGTTTCCACTGTTGTTAAAAAAAATCCTATTTTCTGCTTTTACTAGAGTTAATTACGGTGGCCGACAGGTGCGATTCAACGGGCCAAAACACTTCCATTAGGAAACACGCGATGCAGTTTCAGAAACGATGCAGATATAAAAACACAAATGTGTCCAAACAAATGCAACTCAAGAAACATCTTCACCAAATGTGGAGCGTTTACAAAGCATTCACCAACTTGACGAAACATGACAGTTCACCAACTTTATAATCCCTGAACGTCAACAAGCACTCCGGTCCCCACTTTTTAGTGTTCCTGTTTCAGTTGTTTGTTGAGCTTCTTGCAACGTATCTAATTTGCGGCGTTTCATTTATGCAGTGATTTTAGTAAACACTGGACATGTTGATGAATGTTTTGTAAATTCTGCGCATGTGTTGTCAAGTTGGTGAAGATGTTTATTTTATTTGCATGTGTTTTGCCATATTTGTGTTTTTTTATTTGCATATTTTTTTAAACTGCAGCGCGTTTCTCCTAATGGAAATGTTGTAGCGCGTTTACACCTGTAAGCCACCGTAGTTAATCATTTCTTGAGACCAACAAAGTGGTTCAATAAAAAATACTTCCAAATCAAAATGAGAAGCATGTTTTAGACTAGCAGCTCAGACAGCAAATACCACAGTCACCTATGGTCTGTTTAATATGATAAAGTGAGGTTGTCAAGGTGTTTTCTGGGTGTTAATACCAGGATACAGGGGTTTCCATTGGTAGTTTTTCCCATTGTAAAGCTGCGAGTTGAAGGACCAGCACTGCTCCTCTCTGAAGCTCCTCCCAGTGACAGGACATTCCTGCAGTGCAGAGACAGCACAGACCATTAAAACAGGTCTGTTTCACACTTGTTAAGACTCGGTTTAACAGTATTTAATACACATTAAGAAAATATAAGCGCTTATTTGTGCAGGGATAGTTTTCTGAGCCCCGCCCAGCTTCACTTTCAAACAGCTACATACAGTCACGCCTGAAGGCCGCCAGCGCCAATCACAGAGCTTTACTGTCAGCCAGTCAGAAGGACTGTGCTTGTTTTGATAATGATGTGAAATACAGTAATGAGAAATTAACTGGAAGCCTGTGACTCACATCAGTGTTGCAGAGTTGATATTTCTTTGCGGTTCCTGTACAGGTCATGTTGTCTTTCCCAGCAGCAACTTTCTTTCTTTGGAAAAAAAACCAAACATTTGGAGAGATTACATGAAATAAAAAAAAGATTTGACGAAACCATAATGAATAAAACATCAGTTTTAGGCTGTCAGCTGTTCTTATATTAGAGTTGCCCTATTCTGCAAATTTTTCACATTTAATATTTGTATGTTGTGCTTCTACTGTGACATGCCTGCATGCTTTAATGTTCAAAAAGATTTGTTGACTGACCGACCTATGTTTTGATAGGTCCACCATTTAGAGATGTTCGCCACTAAGCCTATCACGTACAGTGTGTTGAAAAGATATCAAATAGGACCGTGAGTGTTACATAGTGATGTCACTAATGTTACAGAAGTAAACAAAAGAGTAAAATGGAGACATTTCAGGCGTTTGGGAGTGTGTGGGAGAGAAACTCCCTCTGGAGGGAACACAGGGATATGCTTCATGTTGTGGGGACAGAAGTCTGTTCAGTCACATTGCGAGAACTTAGTTTTATGAGAGGACTGACCTCTGTTTGAGGCAGTGTCTCTCCTGTGACATCACTCCCCCTCCACAGGCACGAGTGCAGGCTGTCCACTTAGCCCACTCCCCCCACCAATACGTGGTTACCTCCAGCTCGTCCTCCAGACTGTTGGACACCACACCATCCTCCTGTAAACATACAAACACACACACATGCAGATAATTGTAATTGATTCTTGTAGCACTAATCATATTAACACAATCGAAACCTGGAAGTAGCTTTTGACAAAATACTTAAATAAATAAGGTGTGTAATATTCCATTTATCCAGTGGGGGACCCAGGCTGTCTGAGGGATAAGGGCAGAAAAGACAAGGGGACGCAAGCTGAGTGCATCATAATAGCCTCATCCCAATACCCCTCCTCGACTTCTCCTTTCCCTCACTCACTTCCGTTCCTTGCGTCTTAGCTCCGCCTCCGTAAGATGCGAGCGAGAGACACGAGGAGATAACGCGAGGACAGAGGAGTCCTCAGGTATTAATTGGGATGTCCTCGTTCACTCAAACGTCACTTTTAAACGACGTCTGTTAATGATGACATGTGCACAGCTGGATCCCCTCTCATCGGGCTTAACCATAGGGCTTAACTGAATAACCCTTTAGAACCGGCCCATTTCTGGTTAAATATTTATTTAAATGAATGAATCTTTCTCTTGTTAGTCAAGGAATTCAATGTATGATGGTTGGTCCTGCTTTTGTGTTCCGTTTTTGTGTAAAATGTAGCCTACATTTAAATACAAATATAATTATAGTAATGTGAAAGCCTTTTAGAAATGAATTGCACATAATAATTCCCACGGAGCTGTGAGCATTTATACATTTATGTGACGCTTTTCCACTCATCTTCCAGTTGTCGATTTTCCTCTGTTGAAATGGACAAGCTGTGAAGGTGGGGGCGGGGCTTTTATACACGAGTAGTGAAAACACTTCCGCGTAGTCTGCTCGCGTGTATCCTCCCTTTCGTCTCCTCCCTCACCCCTCCTCCCTCACCCCTCCTCGACTCCTCCGTGTGCATTTCAGCTATTGGGACGTCCTTCAAAATGGCCTGTCTTGATCGATTTCCGGGTCAAGTCCCGGAGGAGGGGAAGAGAGGAGTCGAGGAGGGGTATTGGGATGAGGCTAGAGTGTAACTTAGAATGTTGTGGGATGGATCGACACAGCATGGGCTTCAGACCGACACCACCTTGTCGGGATTCAGAAGGCCAGTCAAAGCAGGACACGCATCGACATGGAAGTGTTTAACAGCGACACAGAGGATGAAGACTTCAGTGGATAAATGTAACTTATACACCGAAGCGACTTATATATGTTTTTTTACTCTTAACGGCACATTTACAAGAGCGAATTATACACAGGCGCAATAGTCCGGAAAATACGGTACTCTTTATTAACATTAAATACTTTCTTTCCTTTTTTGGTAAAGAATGTCAAAATATGGAGCTAATTTTGTCATGCATTAATAAAGGAAAACTAGTTAAATGCTTGCATAGCTTAAAAACAGTCATTGCTAAAGTCATTCAATTATGAACAATTAAATATCAAGGTATTCTATATTTATTCAGCGTTGGAAGAAGTGAAAGAAAGAGCATTTAAGCATTGTAGTTTGACAACGTGGACCAAATGTAGATACTACAAATAATATGTAGATAACTGGTACAGTACTGCAATATATCATAACAGCATATCAAGTTTTTTATATGTGCAAAGTAACTAGTAATTGTGAGTGTTCAATTAAATGTAGTGGAGTAAAAAGTAAAATATTTGCCTCGATATTTAGTTCAGTGGAAGTACTGTATAGAGACGCAATAAAATGAAAGCACAAATGTATCAAAAAGTACTTAAATACAATACTTACATATGCTCAATTACACCACTGTACTTATTTGAAGTTAAGGTAATAAAAAAATATATATTTCGAAGTAGACCACTGGATTTTGTCATTGAGTGTATCAATGTGTATTTCTAAAGATGTGTTATCAAGATAAAGTTATATTTTTTCTTTGTATATAATGCCCTCAGTTCGGTATTATATTATTTTTGGATGTTGTTGTTGACATAGTTGTTCAATAACATTATTTTTAAAACTCTGAGACTTTCTCAACGACGCCGTAAATCAATATTTGCGCACATGCACAGAACCGATCGGGTGTCCGGTACAGATCAGGTAGTGAAAGGCTATACTGCACTGCATTCTGTCTTCTTAATTGAAAGGTCCTCTAGGGCGCTTCATTCAATTTTCTACACTGAAAGGCACCCTAGAGGTCAAATTATCACATTTTGTCCACTGGAAGGGCACTCGGAGAGCATTTCTTCACATTTTCTCGACTGGAAGGGCCCTCAGAGGAACAATGTTGTGACCTCCACTGGAATGGAAGTTCTTTACACAACTTTACTGTGAACGTTTTTTCCACTTCTGATTTAAAATAGAATTGTGTCTGCCATTGAGCTATTGTGATATAAAAACATAAAACTAGTATTTGTTATAGTTTAAGAAACAGATGTGGTACTTTCAACAATGTTAAAACCATTGTACAGTTGATTGGACAGTCAGAACAGGGGAGTATGTCACATCCAAATAGAATCCCAATAAATGACTGTCACAGTGTTTTGTTCTGGGCCACCGACGTGTGAAGACGCTCAGCATTTCACAAATTCCTGATGTGCCTACTAAGCAGCATTAATTTAGGCCAATGGCTGCGTCCCTTTATTTAGAGAGATTCATCAGGGCGACCGCTGGAATGTTCACTGAAATCCTTGTAAAGGTGTGAGACAGAGCAGCTGTGAGGAAGGGCGAGAGACACTGAAAACACCAGACAGACCAGTAAGTGAGAGAGAGACAGGGAGATAAGATGGTTACAGAGAGAATTGATAGCAAAGAGAAAGGTTAGAAAGAGAGAAGAAGAGTAACTGAGTTGTCGACAGCAGCTTATCCGAGTCATCAGATGACTTTAATGCCTTTTTATAATATATTTTGAGAGCAGTCTCACTACAACAATTGCCTGTTTGAAACCATTGAACATAATGATATAAACCTGTCTGTTAATGAGACAAGGTATCCTAAACAAGAGTCCACATCCTGATAATGCTGCTGTAGAGACCTTTGAGGTGACTCTATGAAGGAGTTACAGTACAGTACATCTCAATGAACTAACAATAGAGGTATCAGCAGGACGTTTTTATAAAAAATGATAACCTCCTGTGAATATTGCATCAGAGATCAGTTTAATACAATTATCTGTATTAAGTGTATACATTTGCAAGAATTATCAAGTATTGTATTATGATGTTACTTAATCATGATGTGACTGAACCTGAACTTAGTTACCATCTGGCAGAGGTGAAATATTTGTACTTAAGGAGACCCTCTGGTTAACAAGGGTCAACATTTTAACAGAGATATCCCCATGAAAGTAGTTATTGGTCACATTAAAACAAGTTATCGGCTACTTTACCTGAACATTGGATAAACCCAGGTTCAAAATCTTTGTTTGACTTTGTTGATGTGTTAGAGTCAATGGTGTTTCAGAGGGAGTATTAGATATCTCTAAGTATCAATCAATGGAAACGTAATGTCAACAGCCATAACGAAGACAAACTTTTCCGCATGATTTTAAAGAATGAAGAAGATGGCAGATATAAACTAAGCCTACGCTTCACTTAACAAGATAGCAGTGATATTGTGACCGGCACTCAGACTTTTTAGTTTCATCGCATGTTGCATAGTCTTGCCGTGCTGTTGGAAAGCCGCTTTTTAGAATATATGGCTAAGTTTGACACATTGTTCCTTTTTAAGATATTAAAAGTAAAACAGCAAATGTCCAAAATTCTCCAAAAATTAAGAGGTTGAACTATATCCATTCAGGGCTGATGGGTAGTTCCTAAAACTTCTAGATATTAAATATTTCCTCTGGTAGAAACTTTTCAGATGTCTTTTACCTGATTTAACACTTATCCAAATGTTTTTACTTTTCAGATCTGGTATTTTGGAACCTATTCTTTTGACTTGCAAATCATCAATAATTAGGCTGCAAACTAACAGATTTCCAAAAATGTCTGAATATGTCGAAGTAGGCTAATGTGTGATGCGTACCTGCAGCATCTTGTTGGACGGGATCCCCACTGACACTGCCAGCGTCAGAAAGCCAAGAAGTACCACGCCCGTCTCCCTACACTGTTCCCACGACAACACCCTCATCCTGGTGAATCAGAGACACAGACAAAAATAAATACAGGTTTGATATGTGGACCTTACTGGTATTAAAGGTATCCATGAGAAAGACATTAGACCATCTCCTCCAGTCACTTTTCCTTTGTGTGTAAAGAATATATAGTTGTTTCCTTTTGGACATGTAAGATGAGCAAAACTTGCCTGGGAACTAAAAGAATCAGACGAATCTGCGAGCTCATGTTTTATTTGCGCTGGCAGATGCGCCTGGCCCCCTTCCACTTGAACAAATCCCAACGTCATTTTCTAAAAGAATAAAGATAACTACAGCTGATGTGGACATTTAGTTAAGACTGCTAAGGATCGGTTTCACAGACTAAATATGTGACCTGCTCTATCAAATTCAGTCACACCAACCCCGTAACATATTTTGAGTTATGTACACTGTTGGTAAGAGGAGATGGGATTCTTAGTTTTACTATGATATCCTTATTGTTTTTGTACTCCAAATATTCAGCAAAATATTTCACATAAAATTATGACTGTTACCAAGACACAATATTGTTACAATAATTTTTTTATTTACTGATTTATTTACTGAGTCCCTATAGGAAGTACCCACGGGGTAGCAGAAACAAGTATGTGTGTGTGTGTGTGTGTGTGTGTGTGTGTGTGTGTGTGTGTGTGTGTGTGTGTGTGTGTGAGATTGAAAGATGAGAGAAAAAAAATAATAATAATGAAAGAACTATAATAATGCAAATAATATGAGTGACTATAATAGCCTTTTTGTGTAAATATGCATTTGAAAAATAAGATTAAAAAATATAAAATAATTATAACGGTAATAATAATAATATGAATGATAATAACAAGAATAATAATAACAACAATAGAAACCCATGAATGATTTTACAAGTGGATGGTTGTTTGGTGTGTGCACTGGTTTGGGGCATTGACTGTATGTAGAATTTTTTTTGGGGGGGGGGGGGCAGGCCCGGATCAGAACTTAAGGGAGCAAGCCCAAAGAGCAGGCCATGTGGCGCAGTGACAGGGAGGCAAAAATTCCCCCCGTACCAGACCTTGTTAAGTGGAGGCTGATCTGTTCCAGGGTTTGCTCAGACACGATTCTGAGAAAGCCCTTCAGAGTTTGTTGACAATATTTTAGCTTTAATTATTTCAAGAGGGGGCTCAAGGCTGTATTGTGGGGGCATCGTACCCCTTGCCCCCCATTAGGACCACCGCTGGATTAGCTTTGATTCTGAAATCTGATTTGTCTATAACAAAATGTGTTTGCAGGCTGCCCCTCTCATAATAGCCAACAGTCAGCTGCCCATTTTTCACGCAGATTTTTATTTATTTTTTAATTGGATCAGGGAAGTGCGGAAGAAAGTTGGTGGGTGTGCGTTTGTGTGATTAAGTGTGTATTATCCAAGGAAACACACACCACACACACCGCCTGTTGTAAAGTTTATACCTTGAGAATCTCTGTTTGCTGCTCGTCACTATATATTTTCAAGCTTCAACGCTGTATTTATAATTTCTAAATAATATTATAAGATTCTGAAAGCCAATAATCAGATGAAAACCCCCTGTCTCGTACCTTGCTGTGTTAATATCATTAATTCATTATTTTTGGGAGACGTGGAGTAAATGAGATGGTGATCGCTGAAGTTGACACTCTTGACAAGCTTCAAAAATATATTTATTGTCTCCATATGGCAATGCAAGTGTGATATTCTGAAAGCCAAGACTTTGTTTGCTTGGAATCAGCCAAAACCCTAAAATGACCAAAGCATGAGTTTTTCACATGCATCGAGTTTAACTCGGAATGACTGATTTCATGAGAGTGGATCAGATATAACAGTGGTTTGTTGACTACAAGTTGAGGTTACTGAGTTCTACTGGCAATCAAAGCGTAGCCCCCCAGCTAGCGGGGAACGTTCTCACAACTTTGGCTAACATTACCTACAGGTTCTAATAATGTTTTAAAGAAACGTTTTAATCTGATGTTTAAATAACCTTTTTAGGATGTTTATTATTTCAAATAATGTTCCTATAAGGTTAACTAAGACATAACGTTTTAACTAAGACATTCAGAGGATGTTTTGAGGATGTTATTGAGGAATGAGATGACAGAAAGTTTTTTTATAAAATGTTCCTTTAATGTGATATGTTAACAAAGGTAGAACATTTTGCCTGAACCATTCTAAGGATGTGTTTTGGACATTGTTGGGGTAATGATGTTCTTTATAAAACGTTCCCTCAATGTTACATGATAACAAATGAAGAACATTCTCCAAGAAACATTCTGAAAATGTTTTCAGGATGTTATTATATTTTTATAAAACGTTCCTGTGATGGCAAATATTAACACGGTCTTGGTCAACGTCAGATTTATTTCTAGAGCGCTTTTAAAAACAAACTTGTTGCATTTGTTTTTTTTTTTTAAATCTGATGTCACCATATTTTCCTTTTGAAAGAAACAAACAAGCACGTAATTCATGATAACCCAGCTAGCGGGGAACGTTCTCACAACTTTGGCTAACGTTACTTACAGGTTCTAATAAGGTTTTAAAGAAACGTTTTAATCTGATGTTCAAAGAACCTTTTTAGGATGTTTATTTTTTCAAATAATTTTCCTATAAGGTTTAAGGTTAACTAAGACATAACGTTTTAACTGCAATATTCAGGGGATGTTTTGAGGATGTTCTTAAGGCCTGAGATGACAGAAAGTTTTTTTATAAAACGTTCCATTAATGTGATATGTTAACAAAGGTAGAACGTTTTGCCTGCACCATTCTAAGGATGTGTTTTGGACATTGTTGGGGTAACACATTAAAGATGTTCTTTATAAAACGTTCCCTCAATGTTACATGATAACAAAAGAAGAACATTTTCAAAGCAACATTCTGAAAGTGTTTTCAGGATGTTATTGAGGCCTGAGATGACAGAAAGTGTTTTATAAAATGTTCCTTTAATGTTACATGATAACAAATGAAGAACATTCTCCAAGCAACATTCTGAAAATGTTTTCAGGATGTTATTCTTTTATTATAAAACGTTCCTGTTATGGCAAATATTAACACGGTCATGGTCAACGTCAGATTTATTTCTAGAGCGCTTTAAAAAACAAACTTGTTGCATTTGTTTGAAAAGGATGTTTTTCAAAAAAATCTGATGTCACCATATGTTCCTGAAAAAAACAAACAAGCACGTAATTCATGATAAGCTGTAAGCAGATATTGCATGTTTGCGGTGGCATGTGTGAGTTCCCAGCTAGAAATGTTTGTAACCATTGTATGGTATGTGGAACGTTTTCAGCGGGACGTTTTATTTTGGTTCCCAGAATTTTCTTCTGAAAGGTAGGATAACATTCTTTAAAAACATTTTTGAAATGCTTGGTAAAAACCTTCTTGAAATGTTTTTGATAACTTTCTTAATTTTTTTTTATAACCTTCTTAAGATGTGGTTGATAACATTGTTACAACATTAGGCCCTACTGTTCTTAAAACGTTTTCAGCAGGAGGTTTTATTTTGGTTCCCAGAATGTTCTTCTGAAAGGTAGGATAATGTTCTCTAAACACATTCTTAACATTTTTGGTGATAACTTTCTTAAGATGTATGAGCGCATTGAGACAATGAATAGGACGTATAAAAACTAATGTATGCATGCCAATATTCACTCACATGCACTTATATTCACACTAAGGTATGTAGGCCCACAGTACTCATATCATTTGTGTAAAATATCCAAAAATAATCACACTTTTTTCTGATAATATTGGTGGTGTCTCGTATGTAGGTTCTAACTGTTGGATAAGCTATCTGGCCATGTGTTTTTTGTGAGGGCTGCGTATACAGTAAACAGTGTCCGCTGTTTATACATATTGGATAAAAATTGTTATTTTAGATTTGAGACCGACAGACATATAGAGGAACGGACCGACTGTCGCTGCTCGTCCCTGAAACCCCTGTTAGTGTTTGTATGTGTTTGTTTCGATTGTGTGTCCCCATCCCCCTGCCTGCTGGTCTGCTCTACACGGCTGGGAGCAAACTCCAATCAACCACACCTGCAACCTGCCCATCAGCCATACTATGAAAGCCTGCAGCCTGCACTCATTCCCTGCCAGATTGTTGCCGTGAACGGTTTGTTGCCGTGAACAGTTTGTTGCGTGCCGCTCTAGCTTTTTGCCAGCATATTCTTTGACATCTTTGGCAGCTTTGGCTCACACTCATTTGTATGTCTCTCCCAGGAGGAATCCAAGGCCTTCCATACTCCCAATAACAGCCTGGCCTCTCTACCCACCCTGGAACAACTGTTTCCCACTGCTGCCATAACCAACCTCCACTCCCAGCTCCCCTTTTCTAATAAACAAATGTTACTTTCACCAGCTGATTCTGAGTCTGATTCTGGGTCCCCTCCAGTACATGTGACACTGACAGTGATTGTACTATCTGCTGGTCGCGTTTAAAAAAAAAGAAAATACTTCAGATAAATCGGAACAATAAAGCACGTTATCCTACTCTAAAATAATAACATTCTGGCAACACAAAAAAATCTAACTTGCAGCTGAAAACTTTTTAAGAATAAGGTTCTAACATAAGGTTCTAACAATGTTATCAAAAACATTAAAAAAAAAAAAAAAAGGTTATTACCAAGCATTTTAAGAATGTTTTTAGATAAAGTTATCCTACCTTGCAGAAGAACATTCTGGGAACCAAAATAAAACGTCCCGCTGAAAACGTTTTAAGAATAGTAGGGCATAATGTTCGAACAATGTTATCAAAAACATTTGAAGAAGGTCATCATAAAATATTTTAAGAATGTTTTCAGAGAAAATTATCCTACCTTTCAGAAGAACATTCTGGGAACCAAAATAAAACTTCCAGCTGAAAACGTTTTAAGAATAGTAGGGCATAATGTTCGAACAATGTTATCAAAAACATCTTAAGAAGGTTATCAAAAACATCTGAAGAAAGTTATCACCAAACATTTTCAGAATATTTTTAGAGAACGTTATCCTACCTTTTAGAAGAACATTCTGGGAACCAAAAGAAAACTTCCCGCTGAAAACATTCCTAGAACAGTGAATGGTAACATTCTCAGAATGTTTTTAGAACCAAAAATGTCTAGCTGGGCCAGCACTAAAGAATATTACAATTCACTGAAAGAACATCATGCTGTATTGAAGAAGATAGGGATTAAGAGTAGGAAATGTTCTCATAGGCCATCAGAAATAATGCAGGTTAAAGGCACTACAGCATTTGCTTCAGATTTCAGCCCTGCAGGTTTTAGCTTGGTCAGTTTTGAAAGAACTGAACGATATATTTCCGTTAACAGAGAGACAACGATTGGCTAGTATAACTGTACTCTGATTGGTTATCTAGACGTGGCGGATGTATTCACTAGTCTACATCGCATGATGAAAAAAGTGAACTGAGAGGTTCCAGACTAATAGCAAAGCCGCTTTGGGCATACTATACATACTATGACTGAGATGTCTGATTATTAAAGTAGCGAAAATACCAAGAGTTTTCAACATTGTTACACTGTACATTGACATATTTATGTCTGAATCAGCTTTCTCCTGTTCATGATGAAAAATAATCTACTGCCAAAAAATCTGAAACCTCGAAAGAGCTCCAATCTCATATGATTAATGAAGAGAATATGGCATGAAACCTGTCTGTGTTTCCAGATGGAAGCACCCGATGATTCTTGAACAGAGGCTAAAGGATAGGAAGGGAAATATCAGGACTAATGAGTTCTCGTGGCATTAAAATCCCACGTCTAGGCACTTATGTGAGTTTTGGATAAAAAAATACTGCTGAGACTTGTGGGTGTTTTTTCCCTCTCTAAATTGAGGCTTCTCAGCTTCCAAGCCCGCAGAAGGGCATGGAGTTAGATTTTTTTTTACACCGCAAGAACACATTTGTGGTCCTAATATTTCCTTTCTGACTCTGAAACCCCTCACCTCCAAGTACATCTTTGGTTGTTTAGCAGGGGATACCTGAATTGCTGCTGCTGCTGCTGCTGCTGCTGCTGCTGCTGCTGCTGCTGCTGCTGCTGCTGCTGCTGCTGCTGCTGCTGCTGCTGCAGCTGTATTTTACCCTTGCACAGTGTTAATCCCTGGACAAGTCTTCATTGTTTAACATAGGACAAGTAACCAATCAGCTGTAAATAGACACAACCAAGATAAAGTGGCTTTACCTCACAAAATAAAAATAAAAATGAATGTAAGTATATATTTTAAATCATTTGATTCAAGGAAATCCTCTGATTTCAAATTTCAACAACAACGTGAACTTGAAGCCACTGCAAGATATATTCAACATGTTAGGAAATACACCTTTTGCTTTCCCTTTGAGTTAGATGAGAAGATAGTTATCACTCTCATGTCATTTCACTCGCCGGTATAAACAAAGAGTCAGCGCTAAGCGGAACATTTACATTTTTCATGCCTAAAAGCTACGTTGTGTATTGTACCTAAAAAAAAGGATCCAAAGTTCAGATTTTCTATACTTTTCCTTTTAAAATAAAACTATAAAATAAAATGTCTGTGGATCCACAGAGAAGAGGGTTGACAGAAGCAGCATGGCTTTTTCGATGGCTGCAAAATTCCGGAAATATTCGTTAAGCTCCACAGGAAGAGATGCGATGGCTAATCTATATTTTAATGAAAAGCACTAAAATAAATGCCATGAATTATTATTAAGTGTCTTTTGAAAAGTTGCAGCTCGGTACCAAAAGCCTTGATGTGTGCATACAGCTGGCTCACCACAAAGTCTTGCTCTTGCAGGCTTAAGTTCAATACATTCAGATATTTTGGTATGTCAACCACAAGAGCCAAATCTGCTGCCATATGGTATCTGACAGTTCTTCCATCAGTTGTGCTTTTGAGACAAAAAAATTCCAATCTCCTCCAATTGAACAATCGATGCAGTGCGGACCCCCGACTGAGCCAGTCATTGTGATACTACGTCTCCGTCTTCAGACCGGATTTCGAGCATAAACTGCTGAAACTGCCAATGGTTCAGGGCTTTAGGCTGAATTAAATCATTTGCCTTTACCACTGATTTCATAACAATATCGATTTTAGATGTTTGGCGAAGAGAATCTGCTGGGGAATGGTGCTACCTCCTTCTTCACTGAATTTGTTACAGATCAAAGCGGACAATCCACTTCGTTCACCAGCCGTGACTGACACGAATAAATCTGAACATCTTGTTTGGCCTTTCGAGCTTTGTTTGGTTTGACTTTTTTTAATATATTTTACATGCAAAGAAAGGAGCAGGAGAAAGCTGCCTTTAAAGAGTGTGATGATTGGAAAGGAAAATCGGAAAATTCCCAGACAGCACTCTAAAAGCAGCAAAAAAAAGTGACAGTTCAAAACACCTCCAAGAGACAGGAAAGTAAGAGAGAACAGAGGAAAAACAAGATGAAAAGCTCTAAGTAGTTTGAGCACAACTGTTAAACATTTCCCAATTTGGGATCAATTAAGTACCTTTTATTTTATCTTAAATGAGCACTGATGAAAACGATCAGGCCCTTGAAGTCCAGGAGATGCAGAAACGAAAGCTGAAGGAACAACTCTGAGGAAAAGGAAGGATCTCACTGCGGAGTTGACTAAATCAGAGAAGAGTTGCAAACATCTACAGTACAGAGATCGATTAGAGACAAAGATCAAGACCTAGCTGATTTAAAGAAAGAAAAAAACGATGAATAGATGATTGGTGTAAAATAAAAGGACAAGAACAGTATACGTTTTGCATTTTCTTCACAAAATAAAATGTATTTTGGCCTATACATTCTCTTAATATACATCGATGGCCTACATAGTTGACAATAATAACATGATTTCTCCTGGGAGAGCCAAAGTCCTGGATGGGCCCCAGGGCCTGGCTTTGACACTGGATCTAGATTTCTCTTATTAGTTTGTCATGCATTTCTTTATTACAACTCCACACAGATTTTAGTTTTTTGTTTGCCCAAAATACAAGTGAATACTAGTATGTTTTACTTTTGATTAATCATGTTAATCACACATTATCATTGTGATAAAATGTTTTTATTGACTGACACCACAACTTTAAATGCAACCCAGTAAGCAGACTTCAAAACACGTCTGAGAAACAATGAGATGGCAAATGTAGGTCATTTCTCACACAATGCATGCTCACGTCAAAGGCAGTGTGCCGGCTGCAGGTTTGAAAGTGCTGGCAATCTGTGGGAGGATGGCGCTGGCAGGTGGAGGGCGATGCAGGAGGGCTCCTGAGAGGCCACAGGTGTTGGAGACTGGAGTTGGACAGTTGAGGGGCCCCCGTAAAAGTTAAACAAGCCCCAATGTGCTGGACGGACCAAGGTAAGTTTCCTAGGACTTTACACAGGTAGGCCTTTGTTTGGCTCTTCAAACTATAAGGAAATGTAGATGTCTGTAATGTAAAGGCTAACATGAACAGGCGCAACCACACAGGAAAAGGAGGGTATTTGAGCGGCTCTGCAGTTGTGTATACAAGTTGAATGACTCAATGAAGTCTTTCATTTGTTAAAACCCATGTTAGTCTGCATAGTCTGCACATTTTCTCAGACCATTCTTGCACCATAATCCAATTATATGTTTTCACTTTGTCTGATCAGTATGTGCAAAATCAAAAAATACCGGATTAATAAACCATATATTGATATAATCCTGAAAATCTTTGCAAATCTGCTAAATGTCAAATACTTAAAATTCATTAAAATATTCTACGAAAAACGTTTGGTTGCGTTTAATTTAGCAAACGTTGACTGAGCTCAATATATTCTTGTGCCTGCACTTTCACACGTACTTGATCACAGAGCACACACACACATACATAGACAGAGCTTCTAGGAAAGGGTTCATAGTACATCCCGTGTCCTCAGGTCCAGTTAGGCAGTCTTGTTAAATAAGCAAACAGCTCGTCTCGCCCTGTTTGCAGTCTGGCTTTCTCTGGCACTAAATATTGGTGACAGGTGTCTTACAGCAAGCGCAGCAGCACCTGGACTTCATTATCCAACCAGACACAGCTGGAGCGCAGCCAGCTGCCAAATACACACACACAGACACACACAGCCAGTGGCGTGACGGAGCACACACACATACACACAGATGTAGACCACCGTGCACGGTAATGTTCAAGCTTGAGCCATGTGCACATACAGGTATGCAAATGCCCCAGCACGAATGTACAAAATCAGAGTCACACACTTTCTCTCCCTCTATGCTGTTTACACACATACACGTTAGTGCAACTATACTTGAGGGTACCACCAATCCCCACCCAATAACCAGGCTTGGAGAGTAACGTAATACATGTAACAGTGTTACGTAGGATACACATTTCTTAAAACTGTAATCCTTTACAGTTACAGAAAAAAAAAAGATCAGATAACAATTAGTTTTTGAAAACTGGGAGTTACTACCAGGATAACAACGTTACAATGTAGTTTAAAATTCAGAAGGATATATTAAGAGGCTCATGCGCACACAGTACAACACTTCACGAGTCTGACGACAGTCTGACAAAAACCTCCCGGAAGTTTCAAAATGCTTCCACTGGGGGGGGGGGGGGGGGGAAGAAAAAAGCTATCAGGCGAGAGGGGAAACAAGACCACCGTTAAGGGCAAGCTTTGCCTGCTACCTGTGAAATACTGTCTTTATCTAACGGGTCTTAGTATCATTTGAAGAAGCATTTAGGTGTAAGAACAACGCTAACCGCTAATGTTAGCTAACTAACGTCAACTAACCTGTCGACTACTACTACTACTGATTTTTCTTTGCAGTAGGAAATGTTTAGTTTGCATGAGCAGTGACTCCACCACACCACTGACAAGCAGTTTGTCATACCATAAATATAATTTTTGCAATACTTTTGTGGGCTAGAGGTTTGATCTCACTCTCTCCTTTATTAACTAATTTGAAAATACTGACCAGTGACAGATAGTTTCATACCTCCTATTTTATTATTTCTGTCTAATTTTGTAATGCTGCAACACCTGAATTTACCTTGTGGTGATGATGAATACATTTTTCGTCGCTTTATTGAAACATTTGTTTTAATGTCGTTTCTTTACAAATTCCCTAATTTGCAGGTTCTCCTTCCCTTTGCTGTCTTTTCCCAGAGCCCCGGGCAGGGTAAATACACAGGACAAAAGTCCCCCTCATCCCCCCGTATCTCCCCCTACCTCACCCCTGTGCCGTCCCCACCCTGACGGCACCCTGGGGCCCCTCGGCTCGCTGTTTTGTTTTTGTAGGACTGGCCGCCTCAGCAGACAGACAGACAGACAGCAGACGTCTGTCCCCTGGGAGGATGGACTGAAGCAGAGCTCACAGGCAGATATATATATATATATATATATATATATATACAGTCTAATACTGCCAGTTTATCAAACTAAACCCTAACTCTCTGTGCCACTTGTAATATGATTGCAAAAACCAATGGAAACTGATGAATTTAAATCTTTGCCAGAAGGTCATTGTTAATTGAATATTTTTTGGCTTTGTGTTGTCGATGGGACAAAAGCAAGAAAACTGAAAACTTCACATTGGGCTCTGGCAGATTGTGAAACTTATTTAAATAAGAACGATTGACTGACTAATTTGATTCCCTCATTCCCTTACGTCAGATCGCAGCAAGCGACCATGTAGGGCACTGGTCTGATCCCCGGCTGTTTACATTTTGGGATGCCTTCACGTGTTTCAAAGACCACAGTCATTTCATGTACAATGAAACAATACCTGTTAACCCCCAACCTGTAAAATATAGCAGCGTGTTTAATGGTCCTAGTCTTCAAACTACAGTATGATGCTCTACACACCCCTCTAGCGTCATATTTGCACATATCAATTTCCACTAGTTACATCCATGCAGTGTTTTGACGGTAAAACTTCTGTGTTCACACAAAACGGTTTTGTTAACTAAACTACTTGTTTAGGAAAAAACTTGTTTGGGTTATGTTTGTAATGTTAAGTAAAATCACTCAAAGATGACTTGTGGTTAACACTCAACACAAACTCTGGTCTGCTGGCTGGAAGCCCTGTGTTATTTGACCAATCCATCTGACCAGACATCTATTAACCAGACATCTATGCATCGTCGTACCGTGTCCTTTTCTCCGGCCATCTATGCCTGTGTAGAGCATTTTTTTGTTGGACTCATATGTAGCACAGCCGACCAAGATCTTTTATTTGAAGACTTGGGATTGAGAACGGGCTTGCTCATCCAAGTGATGAACATCAGTAACACAATTTCAACAGCATTTTTGTGTACCTGAACAGACAACCAAGAGAGGCAGTTCGCAATCAGGAACACAATATTCAAGGCCAGCTTTAAACCCAGGACATTGAGGTCACATACTGGTAATAGAAAGTCGCAATAATAGAATTGATTTTATTTGAGGGATTGATGGTTAGATGGTTGAGACAATGTAGATTCTCTTGTTTGCGTGAAAGCAAATGCATAGTTTGAACGTTTGTGATATAATAAACTGGTGTGATATATTGGTGACTAGGCAAATTCCAGGCAACAAATTCTCGCTGTCTGCCTTTCAAAGCGTATACCAGTCAAACATTGGGACAAGTGCAAACCCTAACACTAATAACCCTGTGAGCCCGCAGACTCATCCCTGGTGGTGCCTTTTGCTCCATTAGCCAAACTCTCTTCTCGTTTCCTTTGTCGCGATTCTTTCTCAAGTACACATGCAAAGTGAAACATTTATGTAGGCTCAAGTCTGCCTCTTGTATGCAAAAATAAATACCAAGAGAGCCAACAGACAGACAGACGAATGGGCAGATAGACAAATAGATGGGGAGGAAGGATGATTGAAAGAGACAAAAACAAGGAAAGACACAGAGGATTAAGGAGTAAGGAAATCAGTCTGAGAAGTTGAGGAGAAGTCCCCAGAGTTTAGTTGGCCCTAGGGCAAACAGAGGTTAAGCTAGATTGCTCACACTTGAACTCTGACCTTTTTATTGTCTCTCTCTCTCTTCAGGGCT